>NC_092509.1:8323166-8442166 GCF_047511675.1 Marmota flaviventris
GTGAAGGTTAGAATTAGGATTAGGTCTAGGGTTTCATTAGAGTTATGATTAAGGCTAGGTTTAGGGCTAGGATGAGGATTATGATTTGTTTTAGGGTTAGGACTAGGATTAGTGTTAGGGCAAATGTCAGATCTAGAATGACGGTTAGGAATAGTTTAAGAGTTAGATTTCTGGTTATATTTAGTGTAAGTGTTAGGATTAGGGTAAGTGTCAACTTTAGAACTAGGGGAATTATAAGGGTTAGGGTCAGGTTTATTGTTTTGTTTAGGTTAGGGTTTAGGGTTAGAGCTTGAATTAGCACTAGGGTTTTGGTTAGGGTAATAATAGGGTTGGGTTTAGGGTTCAGGTTAGATTTAAGAAAATGGATAGGATTATGGTTAAGGATAGGGTTAGATTTAGGCCTAGGGTTAGCATTATAATTAGGGTTATATTTATGGTAATTGATAGGGTTTGAGCAAAATTTAGGGCCAGGTTTATGGATAGGATTAGGGTTAGGGTTAGGGTTAGGGTTATGGTTTGGGTTTGTGTTAATTTAAGGGCTAGAATTACGGCTAGGGCAAATGTCAGGTCTAAGGTTATGGTTAGGGTTAGTTTTAGGGTTATACTTATGGCTATGTCTATTATAAAGGTTAGGTTTAGTGGTAGTGTCAATATTAGAGCTAGGTATATTATCATGGTAAGGGTCAGAGTTAGGGTTTGGGTTAGGTTAAGGTTTAGGTTTAGGGCTCGAATTAGCATTAGGGATAGGGTTAAGATTAGGGTTCAGGTTCGGTTTAGGTTAATTAAATAGGGTAGGGTTAGGGATAAGTATAGGGTTAGGCCTAGGGTTACCATTAGAATTATGGTTATGGTTAGGTTAATAGATAGGGTTAGAGCTAGTGATAGGGATATGGTAATGGTTAGATTCTGGCTAGTGTTATGGTAAGGTTTACGGATAGGTTCTGGGTTAGGGTTAGGTTTAGGGTTAGGTTTAAAACTAGGTTTAAGGCTCTGATTAAGGCTTGGTTTTGGGTTCAGTTCAGGCTAGGTTTAGAGCTATGGCTAATGTATGAAGTAGTGTTACAATTAGTGGTAGTTTTAGGATTAGGGTTAGGGTTAGGGCTAAGTCTAGCATTACAGATAAGTTTAGGGTTAGGGTTATTGTTAGGGTCACTGTCAGAGTCAAGATTAGTTTTAGGGTTAGGGTTAGAACTCGAATTATGACTAAATTTAGTACTAGGCGTAAAGGTAGGATTTGATTTAGGTTAAGGTTTAGAAATATAGGTTGGTTTTGTATTATGGCTAGGCCTACAGTTGCGGCTAGGTTATGGATTAGCATGAGGTTTAGGGCTAGAGTTAGGTTGAGGTTTAGGCTTAGATTTAGGGTTAAATTTAGAGTTATGGTTAGATCTAGGGTTAGCTCTAGGACTAGGGCTAGATTTATGGTGAGGGTTAGTGTTATGGAAACTAATATGATTAAAACTAGGTATATGGCTAGGGTGAAAATTAGAGTTAGTCTTAGTAGTAGTCTTAGGTTTAGGGTGAGGGTAAGGGCTAAATTAAGGCTAGAATTATGGCTAGGTTTAGGGCTAGGGTTTGGGCTAAATTAGGGCTAGGACTAGGGCTAGGGTTAGTGATAGGGTTAGGACAAAATTAGAGCTAAAATTAGGGCTTGAGTTAGGGTTAGAATTAGGGCTAAATTCGGGGCTAGGTTTAGTGGTAGTGTCAGGGCTAAATTAGGGCTAGTATTAAGGCTAGGTTTAGTGTTGGGGTTAGACCATGGGGTTGGGCTAGAGTTAGGATTAGCCTTGGTGTTAAGGCTAAGTTTAGGGAAATGGGTGGGGCTAGAGCTAGCTTTAGGGCTGGGTGAGGGTTAGAATTAGGATTAGGCCTAGTGTGATAATTCAGTTTAGGATTAAGGCTAGGTTTAGTGCTTAGTTCAGGGATAAGATTGCTGTTAGGGTTATGGCTAGGACCAGATCTAGGGCTAATATCAGGTCTAGGGTTAATGATAAGGATAGTTTTAGGGTTAGGTTATGGCTAGGTCTAGTTTAAGGGTTACATTTAGGTAAAAGATCACCTTAAGTCTAGGGCTATTATTAGGGTCAGGGTCAGTGTCAGGATTAGCATTTGGGCTAGCTAAAGGTTTATGGTTAGGGCTCAAATTAGCATTATGGTTAGGGTAGGGTTAGCATAATGGATAGGGTTTAGTTTAGGTTTCACTTAAGGTTTAGGGTAATGGATGGGTCAGGTTTAGTGATCAGATTAGGGTTAGCATTAGGGTTAAGGTTATGTTTAGTGTAATGGATAGGTTTATTGCTAGGGTTAGGGATAGGTTTTGGATTGGATTAAGACTAGGATTAGGGATAGGTTTAGGTATAGCTCTAGGGTGTGATTTTTGGTAAGTTTTAGTGTTAGGGTAAGTATTAAGTTTAGGGCTAGGGTTATAGTTAGGTTAAGGTTAGGGTTAATGTTTGAGCTTGGGTTAAGGCTAGGGTGAGGGTTAGGTTTAGGTTTAGGTCTAGGTTTACCTTTATGGTTAGAGTTAGGTTTAGTGTTAGGGATAGAGTTTTAATTAGGGTTAGTGTTAGGGTAATGGATATGGTTAGAGCTAAAGTTCAGGCTAGGTTTAATATTAGGATTAGGGTTAGGGTTCGGGTTAGGGTTTAGGATAGAGCTAGGGTTATGTTTAGTGAAAAGTTTAGCCTTTGAGCTAGGGTTAGGTCTAAGGCGAGGCTTAGGTTAGGGCTAGGTTTAGGGCTAGGGTTAAACTGAGGGTTATGCTTAGAGCTAAGTTTAGGCCTAGGATTAGGACTAGGTTTTGTGTTTGATTTTTTGTTAGGTTTAGGACAATACATAATGTAAGAACTAGGGTTATGTTTAGGGCTAATTTTAGGGTTAGGATTATGGCTAAGTCTAGTATTAGGTCTAGGTTTGGGGTTAGTGTCAGGTTTAAAACTAGGTTCATTGTTAGAATCAGGGTCAGTTTAGGGGATGTTTTTAGGGTTAGGGTTTGATTCAGAATCAGGACTAAGTTTAGGTCTAGGGGTAGGGTAAGTGTTCTTTATAGGTTAAGGGTTATTGTTAGGGTTATTGTTATGTTTTTGTTGAGGTCTAGGTCTAGAGTTATAGGTATATTTAGGATTAGCTTTGGGTCTTGGTGTAGTATTGGGCTTAGGTATAGGTAAAGGTTTACCAGTAGGGCTAGTGTTAGGATTTTGTTTAGGGTTAGAATCAGGTTTAGACCTAGGGTAACTGTTAGGGTCAGATGAGGGTCAGGGTTAGGTTTACAGGTAGAATGATGGCTAGGGTTAAGACTAGTATTAGGGTTAGACTTTAAGTTAGGCTAAGGATTAGGATTAGAACTATGGTTAGCATTTGTGTTAGGGTTTGGCTTAGTGTAAGGAATAGGGTTAGAGATGGGGTTAAGGCTGGTGTTAGGGTTAGAGTTAGGTCTAGTATTAGGGTTACATCTAGGGTTAGGGCTCAGATTAGGGGTAGAATTTGTGTTAGGGTTAGGGCTACAGTTCGGACAATGACTGTAGTACGAACGAGGGTTATGATTAAGGGTAGTTTTATGGTTAGGTTAAGGCTAAATATAGTGTTAGGGTTAATTTAAGGTTAGGGTGATTTTTAGAGCTAGGATTAGTGTTAGGGTAAGTATTAGGGTCAGGGTTAGTTTCAGAGTTAGTTTTAGGGCTAGTTGTAGGCTTAGGGTTTAATTTAGGTTTAGGGTTAAGATTAGGGCTATGGCCAGGTTTTGATTTACTGCTAGGGATACGGATAGGGCAAGTTTTTGGATTAGAGTTATGGTTAGGGGTTGTGTTAGGGCTTGGTTTAGGTTTATTTTCAGTTAAATTTAGAGTTAGGTTTATATGTAGACTTAGGTTTAGATCAAGGATTAGGATTAAGGCTAAGGATAGAACTAGGGCAAGGGCTAGGGCAAGAGTTAGAGTTAGTCATATGGCTACGTTTAGGGTACAGATAGGATTAAATAAAGGCTAGGATTAGCACTAGACTTTGTGTTAGGCCTAGGTTTTGGGCTACAGTTAGTGTTCGGTTTAGGGTTATAGTTAGTTTTGGGGTACATAATGAGGTTATAGGTAGATTTAGGACTAGGACGATTAATAGAATTAGGGTTTGGGCTCAGGTTATGCTTTGGGATACTATTATTAGGGTCAAGTTCTGGGATAGGGTTTGGGACAGGTTAAGGTTTAAAGGTAGGGCTTGAATTAGCATTAGGGTTATGGTTATGTTTATGGTAATGGTTAGAGTTAGAAATCAGTTTATGGCTAGAGTTATGGTTATGATTAGGGCTAGGTTTTTGGTTATGTTAGTGTAGGGTTAGAGTTAAGTGTAATGTAACTACTAGCCTTATGATTACGGCTAATTTTAGTGTTTTAGGGACAGGTTTATGTTAGGTTTAGATTTTGGGTTAAGGTGATGTTTTGACCTTGAGTTAGTGTTATGGTCAGAGTAAGGGTTAGGGTTTGTTTTAGGGTTTGGCTTTAAACTCGAATAGGGCTTGGTTTATGTTAAGGGTTAGGGTTAGAGTTTTGGCTGGGTTTTGTTTGGGCTATGGCTAGGTTTAGTGAAATTTTTTGGTTTAGTTTTAGGGTTCGTTCTAGTCTTAGATTTAGGCTTAGGCTTTGGTTTAGGGTTAAATTTAGAGTTAGGTTTTTATCTAAGGTTAGTGCTAGGGCTAAGGATAATGCAAGGGTTAGGTATAGGATTTGGGATAGTTTTAGGTTTATTGGAAGGGATAGGATTAGAATGAGTGATATGGCCAGTGTGAGAGTTAAAGTTATTTTTAGGTCTAGAATTAGGGGTAGGGTTTGAAAAGGGCTAAATTATGGCTAGGCTTAGTGTTAGGGCTAGGGTTAGGGCTAGTTTTAGAATTAACATCATGTTTAAGGCTAGTTTTAGGCTTAAGCATTGAGTTAGAGTTAGCTTTAAAGTTAGGTTTAGATCTAGTGTTAAAGCAAGGGCTAAGGTTATGGCAATTGTGAGAAAAAGGGTTAGGGTTAGAGTTAGGGATATGTTTAGGGTAAGGGGTGTGGTTTTGGCTAGGTTTAGAGCTAGGGCAAGGGTTAGTATTAGGGTTAGGGCTTAGTTAGTCTTAGGGTTATGATTAAGGCAAGGTTTAGGGCTAGGATGAGGTTTAGGGTTTGTGTTAGCATTAGGGGTAGTATTAGGGCTATGGCTAATGTCAGGTCTAGGGTTATCATTTGGGCTAGATTTGGTATTAAGTTTATGGCTTGTTCAGGTGTAAGGATTACATTTAGGGTAAGACTTACGTTTATGTCTAGGGTTATTTTTAGGGTCAGTGTCAGGGTTAGGGTTTGGGTTAGGTTAGAATTTAGGTTTAGAGTAATGAAAGGATTAATACTATGTTTTATGTTTGGTTTAGTGTAATGGATAGGGTAAGGTTTAGGACTAGGGTTAGCTTAAGGGGTAGGGTTATTGTTAGGGTAATGGATAGGTTTAGACTTAGGGTTAGGGCTAGGGTTATTTATAGGATTAAGGCAAGTTTTGGGTTAGGGTTAGGTTTAATTTTAGGGTTAAAGCTAGGTTTAGGACTCAAATTAAGCCTAGGTTTTGTGTTAGGTAGGGCTAGGGTTAAGGCTATGGCTAATGTATAAAGTAGGGTTATGATTAGCGCTATTTATAGGGTTAGAGATAGGGCTAGGTCTAGTGTTAGGTTGAGGTATACGGTGATGATGATATTTAGAGCCAGGGTTAGTGTTAGGGTCAGAGTCAGGGTCAGGGTTAGTTTTCTGGTTAGAGTTAATACTAGAATTAGGGGTATGGTTAGGGCTCGTTGTAGGGTTAGGGTTTGTTTTAGGTTAAGGTTTAGGTTTATGGCTATGAGTCGGTTTTGGTTTAGTGCTAGAGTTAGGGTTTGAGCTAGTTTTTTGATTAGTGTTTGCATTAGGGCTAGTGTAAGGTTTAGGTTTAGGCTTAGGTTTAGGGTTATATTTATAGTTAGGGTTAGAGCTAGGGTTATGGCCAGGGCTATGAATCAAGCTAAGATTACACCAAGGGTTTGGACTAGGATTAGGGTTCTAGTAAGTGATAGATTTAGAACAACGGTTAGGGTTGGGGTGAAAGTTAGAGTTCATCTTTGGGCTAGACTTAGGGTTAGGGTTATGGATAGGGCTAAATTAGGGCTAAGATTAGGGCTAGGGTTAGTGTTATGGTTAGGCCTAGGGTTTGGGTTAGGGATAAAATTAAGGCTATGCTTAGGGATAGGATAAGGGCTAGGATTTTTGTTAGGGTTAAGACTAGGATTAAGGCTAGGTTTAATATCAGGTGCAGGGTTAAAATTAGGAATAGTTTTAGAGTTAGGTTTATGGCTAGGTCTAGTGTAAGTGTTAGGTAGGGTAAAAGTCAGGTTTATAGGTAGGGAATTACTAGAGTCATGGTCAGTGTTAGGGTTTGGTTTAGGTTTGAGGTTAGGTTAGGGCTCGAATTAGCATTTCGGGTTAGGGTTAGGGTGATGATTGGTTTAGGTTTAGGGTTCAAAATAGGTTTAGGGTAGTTGATGGGTTAGCGGAAAGCAATAGGGTTAGGGTTAAGCCTAGGGTTAGCATTATGATATGGGTTATTTTTAGGGTAATGGATACAGTTAGAGTTAAGATTAGGGATAGGATTATGGTTAGGATTAGATCTTGTGTTAGGATTAAGGTGAGGGTTAGAACTAGGATCAGGTTTATGATTATGTTTAGTGTAAGGGTTAGGTTCTGAGCTATGATTAGGGCTAGGCTGAAGTTAGGTTCAGAGTTAGGTCTAGGGATAGCATTATGGTAAATTGTTGGTTAGGGTCGAGATTAGGGTAAGACTTAGGTTTAGTGTTAGGGTCAGAATAAGGGTCAGAGTTAGTGTTAGGGTTTGGGATAGTGTTAGAGATAAAAAAAAAAAAAGCCTAGGGTCAGGACTATTAACAGGGTTAGTGTTTTGGTTAATCTAAGAACTAAGGATAGTTCTTGAGTTTCTCTTAAGTTTAGGGTTTCACATAGGGTAAGGGATTAATTTAGATCTAGGGTTAGGGCTATGGTTAGGTTAGAATTAGAATTAAAGCTAGGTTTAGGAATCGATTTATGACTAGATTTTGTGTTAGGTTTAGGGCTAGGATTAGGGTAATGGCTAATGTAAGAACTAGAGTTACCATAAGGGTTTGTTTTAGGATTAGGGTTAGGGGTAGGTTGAGGGATAGGATTACGTTTAAGATTAGGGTGATATTTATAGCTACAGTTCTTGTTAGGCTAGGTGTCCGGGTCAGGGCTAGTTTTCTGGTTAATATTAAGTCTCAAATTAGTGCTATTGTTAATGTTAGTGTTTGGTTTGATTTTAGGGCAGTGTTTAGAGCTATGGTGAGTGTTCGGATATGAGTCAGGGTCAGGATTAGATTTTTTTTAAAGAAAGAGAGAGGGGGAGAGAGAGAGAAAGAGAGAGAGAGAGAGAGAGAGAGAGAGAGAGAGAGAGAGAGAGAGAGAGAGAGAGAGAGAAAATTTCAATATTTATTTTATTTTTTTAGTTCTCAGCAGACACAACATCTTTATTTGTATGTGGTGCTGAGGATCGAACCCGGGCCACACGCATGCCAAGCAAGCGCCCTACCACTTGAGCCACATCCCCAGCCCCAGGATTAGTTTTAAGATGAGGCTTCAGACTCAAATTAGGGCTAGGTTTAGGTCTAGTTGTAATGATAGGGTTTGGTTTAAGTTAAGGTTTAGGGTAAGGCTATTGTTCATTTTTGGTTCACTGCTAGGATTAGGGTTAGGGCTAGTTTTGCGATTAGCATTAGGGTTATGGCTAGTGTTAGTTTTGGGCTTAGGCTTAGGTTTAAGGTTAGATATAGAGTTAGTGTTAGGGCTGGGACCAACTTTATGGCTGTGTTAGGTGTAGTGTAAGGTTTACAGTAACAGATAGGAATAGAACTAGGGATAGGGCTAGGGCAAGATTTAGAGTTAGTCTTAGGGCTAGGGTTAGGTTAGGGTTAGAGATAGAGCTAAATTAGGGCTGGATTAAGGCTAGGTTTTATGTTTAGCTTAAGCCTAGGGTTAGGGTTAGGGTTAGGTTTAAATTTAAGGTAAAGAATGACATTATAGCTAAGTTTAGAGGTAGGGTGAAGGTTAAAATTAAAGTTGTGTGTAGGGGTAGATTTAGGGTTATGATTAAGGCTAGGTTTAGGACTAGGATGAGGGCTAGGTGTGTTTTTAGGGTTAGGGCTAGGATTACGATTTTATGGCTAATTTCAGGTCCAGAATTATGGTTAAAGATAGATTCAGGGTTAGATTTATGGCTACATCTAGGCTAAGGTTTAGGTGTTGGGTTATAGTCAAATTTAGAGCTAGGGGTATTATTAGGGTCAGGGTCTGGGTTAGGGTTTGAGATAGGTTAAGATTTCAAGTTTGGGCTTGAATTAATTTTAAGATTAGGGTTAGGGTAATGATAGTGTTAGGTTTAGGATTTAGGTTAGGTTTAGGGTGATGGAAGTGTTAGGATTCAGGATAGGGTTATGTTTATGCCTAGGGTTATCATTATAGTTATGTTTCTGGTTATGGTAATGGATAGAGTTAGAGATCAGTTTAAGGCTAGAGTTATTTTTACAATTATGGATAGTGTTAGGGTTAGGTTAGGTTTAAAACTAGGGTTAGGTCTTGGATTAGGACTAGGTTTGGGGTTATGTTAGGCCTAGGGTTATGGTTACAGCTAATGTAAGTACTAGGTTTAAAATCAGAGCTAGTTTTGGGGTTTTAGTGCTAGATTTAGTGTTAGGGTTAGGTTTAGGGTTAGGGTAATGTTTATAGCTAGAAGTGTTAGGGTCAGTGTCAGGTTCAGGGTTAGTTTTAGGGTTCAGCTTCCAACTCAAATTAGAGGTAGAGTTAGGTCTAGGTGTAAGGTTAGGGTTTGGTTTAAGTTAATGGTTAGAGTTAGAAATTTGTCTTTGTTTGTTTTAGGGCTAGGGCAAGGGTTAGGGCTCATTTTAGGATTAGTGTTGTGGTTTGGGCTAGTGTTAGGGGCAGGCTTATCCTTCGGTTTAGGGCTGGATTTAGAGTTATGTTTTGCCTAATGTTAGTGTTAGGGATAAGGAGAGGGCAAGGGTTAGTACTAGGGTTAGGGCTAGGTTTAGGGTTATGGTAAGGGACAGGGTTAGAACGAGTGATAGGGCTAGTGGTAGAGTTAGAGTTAGTCTTAGGGCTAGGGTTAGTGTTAGGTTTAGGGATAGAGCTAAATTATGGCTAGGGTTATATTAGGGCTATGGTTAGGGCTAGTTTTAGGATTAGGATTAGGCATCGAGTTAGCATTAGATTTAGAGTTATTTTTAGATCTAGGGTTAGTGCTAGGGCTAAGAATAAGGCAAGGTTTATCATTAGGTTAGGGATAGAGTTAGGTTTTAGTTTAGGCTAAGGATATTGTTATAGCTAGGTTTAGGGCAAAGGTGAAGGTTAGTTTAGGGTTAGAACTAGGGTTAGGATTAGGGTTATGATTAAAGCTATGTTTCGGGCTACAATGAGGACTAGGATTTGTTTTAGGGTTAGGTATATTATTAGGACTATGGCTAATGTCAAGTCTGGGGTTACAGTTAGGGAGAGAATTAGTGTTAGGTTTATGGCTTGGTCCACTGTAAGGTTTAGGTTTTTGGTTAGGGTCAGGTTTAGATCTAGGTTATTTTTAGAATCAGGGTCACGATTAGGGTTTGGGTTAAGTTAGTGTTTAGATACAGGGCTAGAATTAGTGTTAGATTTAGGGTTAGAGTAATAACAGGGTTGGGTTTAGGGTTTAGGTTTGGTTTAGTGAAATATATTGGGTTATGGTTAGGCCTAGTATTATCAGAAAGGTTAGGGTTATCATTTGGGTAATGAATAGGGTTAGCCCTAAGTTTAGGGCTAGGGTTATGTATAGGATTAAAGCTAGTGTTTGGGTTAGTGTTAGGTTTAAGTTTAGGGTTAATGTGAGATTTAGGACTCGTAATAAGGCTATGTTGTGGGTTAGTTTAGAGCTAGGGTTTAAGCTACCACTAATGTATGAAGTAGGTTTATGATTATAGCTAGTTATAGAGTTAGAGTTAGGTCTAGGTCTAGTGTTAAGGTTAGGTTTACAGTGATGATGCTGTTTAGAGCCAGGGTTAGTGTTAGGGTCAGAGTCAGGGTCAGATTTAGATTTCACCTTAGGGTTAGACTATAATTAGGAATAACGTTAGGACTAGGTGTAGGGTTAGGGTTTGCTTGAGGATATGGGTTAAGCTTACGGCTTTGACTCGGTTTTGTTTTAGGGCTAGGGGTTGGGTTAGGGCTAGTTTTAAGATGAGTCTTAGGGTTAGGGCTAGGTTAATTGTGAGATTTAGGGTTAGATTAATGATTAGGGATAAGAGTAGACTTTTGGTTAGATTTAGTCTTAGGGTTAGGGTTAAATTTAGAGTTAGGTTTAGGTCTATGTTTAGAGATAGGGCTATGTATAGGGCTAGGGTAGGGCTACATTTCGGGCTAGGTATATGGTGATGGTAAGGGATAGAGTTTGAACTAGGTATTGAGACAGTGTAAGAGTTAGAGTTCGTTTTAGGCCTAGTGTTAGCGTTAGGGCTAGGGCTAAATTTGGGCTTGGATTAGGGCTAGGTTAGTGTTAGGGTTAGCCATAGGGTTAGAGCTAGGATTAGTGTTAGGTTTAGGGCTAGGGTTAGATTTAGGGTAAGGGATGGGAATATAGCTGTATTTAGGACTATGGTGAGAATTAGGATTAAGGTTAGGGCTAAAGTTAAGGTTAGGGTTATGATTAAGGTGAGGTTCATGGCTAGGATGTGGGCTAAGTTTTGTATTAGGGTTAGTGCTAGAATTAGAGCTAGGGCTAATGTCAGGTCTAGGGTACAGTTAGGGGTAGTTTTAGGGTTAGGTTTATGGCTAGGTCTATTGTAAAGTTTAGGTTTCTTGTTAGGGTCAGCTTTAGAGCTACGGTTATTATTAGAGTCAGAGTCAAGGTTAGGTTTGTGTTAGTTTAAGGTTTAGGTTTAGGGATCTATTTAGTCTTATATTTATGAATTGGGTAATGACACAGTTAGGTTTAGGGTTTAGGTTATGTGTAGGTTAATGGACAGGGTTAAGGCTAGTGCTAGGAATAGGGTTCCACCTAGGTTTTGCATAAGGATTACAGTTATCTTATTGTAATGAATAGGGTTAGTGCTAGGTTTATGGCTAGGTTTATGGTAAGGATTAGGTCTAGGGTTAGGCTTAGGGTTATGGTTAGGGCTAGGGTTATTGTTAATGTTATCTTTAGTGTTAACGCTAAGGGAGGGATTGGATTAGGGGTAGCTTTGGTGATAGGTTAGAGCTATGGCTAAGGTAAGAAATAGTGTAATGATTAGAATTACTTTTATGGTTAATATTAGGGCTAGGTGGAGTTTTCGGGTTAGTTTTAGGGTTAGGGTGTAGTTTAGAGCTAGGTTAGTGTTAGCATCAGGGACAGTGTTCGGGTAGATTAATGGTTAGGGTTAAAGCCAGAATTAGGAGTACAGTTAGGTCTAGAGGTAGGGTTAGAGTTTGTGTTAGGTTAAGGGTTATTGTTAAGGCTACGTCTAGTTTGTCTTTAGGTCTACAGCTATATTTATGGCTAGAATTAGGATTAGGTTTAGGTCTAGGTATAGTATTAGGGTTAAGTTTAGGTATAAGGTTACCAGTAGGGCTAGGGTTAGGTTTCGGTTTAGGGTTAGGTTTAGATTTAGACCTAAGATTAGTGTTAGGGTCAGAATACTGGTCAGGGTTAGGGTTAGGGTTTGGGTTATGGTTAGATCTAAATTGAAGGCTAGGGTTAGGACTAGTTATAAAGTTATGGTTTTGGTTAGGCTAAGGATTAGTGCTAAGAATACAGTTAGCATTAGGGTGAGCGTTTAGCTTAGGGTAAGGGATAAGGTTAGAGCTAGGTTTAGGACCAGGGTTAGGGTTAGGTTTAGGGTTAAAGCTCATGTTAGGGCTCAGATTAGGGCTAGTTTTGTATTAGGGTTAGGGCTAGTGTTATGGTTACAGCTATTGTAAGAACTAGTGTTACAATTAGGGTTACTTTTAGGGTTAGGTTTAGGGCTAGGTCTAATGTTAGGGTTTAGTTTAAGGTTATGGTGATATTTAGAGCTAGGTTTAGTATTTAGATATGAGTCAGGGTCATCGTTATGTTTATGTTTAGTGTTAGGTTTCAAATTAGGGCTAGGTTTAGGGCTGGTGTAGGGTTAGTGTTTGGTCTAGGGTAATGGTTAGTGTTAGGGGTATGGCTCGGTATTGTTTTAGGGCTAGGGCTAGGGTTTCGACTAATTTTAGGATTAGCATTAGGGTTAGAGCTAGTTTGATGATTAGGCTGAGGCATCAGGCTAGGGTTAGTTTTAGAGATAGGTTTCGATCTAGACTTAGTACTAGGGCTAAGGATAGTGCAAGGCTTATGACTAGGGTTAGAGCTTGGGTTAGTTTTATGGTAAGATATAGGGTTAGAAGTAGGGATAGGTCTTGTGTAAGAATTATAGTTAGTCTTAATTCTAGGGTTAGGGTTAGGGTTAGGAATAGGGCTAAGTTAGGGCTAGGATAAGGGCTAGGTTTAGTTTTAGGATTAAGGCTAGAGTTATGATTAGGGCTAGGGCTAGTTTTAGGGTTAGGGTAAGGGTTAGAGAAGCTATTGTTAGGGCTAGGTTGAGTGTTAGGTTTAGTTTTAGGTCAGGGTTAGGGTTATGGTTATTGTTAGGGTTTGGGTTGGGGTTAGGGCTAGGGTTTTCATTAGGGTTAGGTTTAGTTTTAGAGTAATGTATTGGATGAGATGTAAGATTAGGTTTAGGGTTAAGTTTAGGTTATTGTTAAATTTAGGTTTAGGGGTAGGTTTAGATTATTGCTAGATTTAGGATTAGGGTTTCATTTAGGTTAGCATTTAGGATTAGGACAATGACTCGATTTTGTTATGGGATGAGGCTAGGGTTATTGCTAATTTTAGGATTAGCAATAGTGTTAGGTGAAGTGGTAGGTTTAGTATTAGGCTCAGGGTTAGTGTCAAATGTAGAGTTATGGTAAGATATAGGGTAGGGTCTAGGGCTAGGGTTAGTGTTAAGTTTAGGGCTTGTGTTAGGTTTATTGTAATGGATAGGGTTAGAACTAAAAATAGGGCTGGGGAGAGTTAGAGTTAGTCTTAGCCCAAGGTTAGGGGTAGAGTTAGGGTTAGGGCTAATTTAGGGCTAAGATTAGTGCTAGGGCTAGTGTTAGCGTTAGGCCTATGGTTAGGGCTAGAGATATGGTTTGTGTTAGGGTTAAGATTAGTTGTAGGGTTACGGGAAAGGATGGGTTATACCTAAGTTTAGGTCTAGGGCGAGGGTTAAAATAAGATATAGGGCTAGAGTTAGGGTTTGGGTTAGGTTTAAGGGTATGAATAGGCTAAGAAGTGGACTAGTGTTTGTGTCAGGGTTAGGGCTCGGATTAGGGCTGGGGCTAAATTCAGGTCTGAGTTTATGATTATGGTTAGTTTTAGGGTTAGGTTATGGCTAAGTCTAGTGTAAGGTTTAGGTTTAGGTTAAGGGTCCGTTTTAAAGCTTGGTATATTATTAGGGTCAGGGTTTGAGTAGGGTTTAGTTTAGGTTAAGTTTTAGGGTAAAGGGTTAAATAAGCATTAGGAATAGGGTTATGGTCCAGGTTCGGGTAATTGATAGTGTTAGGTTTAGGATTCAAGTTAGTTTTAGAGTAATAAATAGGGTTAATTTTAGCAATAGTGTTAGCATTAGGCCTAGGGTTAGCATTTGAGTTAGGTTTATCTTTAGGTTTATGGATAGGGTATGAGCTAAGTTTAGGGCTAGGGTTAAGGTTAGAATTATGACTAAGTTTAGGGTCTGGGTTAGGGTATTTGATAGGGTTAGGTTTAGGGTTCAGGTAAGGTTTAGAGTAATGAATAGGATTAGTGTTAGCAATAGTGTTAGCATTTGGCCTAGGGTAAGCATTTGGGTTAGGCTTATTTTTAGGGTAATGGATGGGGTTATAGCTAAGGTTAGGGCTAGGGTTATGATTAGAATTATGACTATGTTTAGAGTTAGGCTTAGGGTTCTTGTCAGGGTTAGGTTTGGGGTAAGTGTTAGCGTTTGAGCTAAGATTAGGGCTAGCATGAAGGGTTAGGGTTAGAGTGAGGGCTAATATTAGGGTGTGGGTTAGGGTTATGTTTAGATTAAGGTTAGAGTTTGAGCTAGAATTAGGTTTAGGGCGAGGTTTAGGGTTAGGGTTAGGTCTAGGCTTATGGTTAGGGTTACAATAGAGGCTATGTTTAGGGCTAGTATAAGGGCAATGTTTTGTTTGAGGTCTATGGCTATCATTAGGGCTATGGGTAATGTAAGATATAGGGATATGGTTATGGCCAGTTTTAGGGTTAGGGTTATGGATAAGTCTAGTGTTCTAGTTAGGTTTTTGGTTAGGGTAATATTTAGAGCTAGTATTTGTTTTAGGGTAACTGTCATTGTTAGGTTCGGGTTAGGTTTAGGGTGAGGGCCGGATTTTGGACTAGCATTGGGTCTAGGGATAAAATTAGCCTGTACGTTAGGTTAACGGTTATTTTTAGGGCTACTGTTAGGTTTTTGTTTAGGGCTAAGACTAGATTTATGACTCTATTTAGGATTAGGTTTAGTCTAGTGCTAGTGTTACTGTTAGGTTTAGGTACAGGTTTACTGGTAGGGGTAGGGTTAGGGTTTGCTTTAGGGTGTCAGGTTTAGACCTAGGTTTAGTGATACTGTCAGAATAAGGGTCAGAGTTAGAGTTAGGGTTAGAGCTAAAATGAGGGCTAGGGTTAGGACTAGTAATAGAGATAGGGTTTGAGGTAGGCTAAAGCTTATGGTTAGGACTAGGGTAGCATTAGGGTGAGTGTTTGGCTTAGGGTAAGGGATAGGGTTAGACGTAGAGTTAGGGTTAGGGTTAGGATTAGGGTTAAATCTAGGTTTAGGGCTTGGAATAGGGATAGGATTGTGTTAGGGTTAGTGTTAGGGATAGGGTTAGTCTTTGTGGTAGGGTTAGTTTAGGCTTAGGGTTCTGGTTAGGGTTAGGTTTAGTTTTAGAGTTAGGGTTAGTTTTGGCTTTTAGGGGAGTGTTTTGGTTAGTGATAGGGTTAGTGCTTGGTTAGGGTTAGGGTTTGTGTTAGGTTTAGAGTTAAGTTTATCATTAGGGTTATGGTTAAGATTAGAGTTAGAATTAGGTTTAGGTTTAGGGATACGTTTAGGGTTAGGGTTAGTGTTAGGTTTAGGTTTAGGTTTAGTGTTAGTTATAGTGTTAGGGTTAGGGTTAGTTTTCCTGTTAGTGTTAGAGTTAGGGTTAGGGGTTAGGGTTAGTGTTAGGTTTAGGTTTAGTATTAGGTTTAGGTAGGGGTTAGGGTTAGGTTAGAGTTAGGGTTATGTTTTCATTAGGGTTTGTGTTAGGGTTAGCGTTAGGTTAATGGTTTGTCTTAATGTTAGGGTTAGGGTTAGGGTTAGTGTTAGGGTTTTGGTTAGGATTAGGTTTAGGTTTCGTGTTAGAGTTAGGGTTAGATTTGGTCTTAGGGTTAGGTGTAGGTTTATGCTTAGGGTTAGCGGTAGTATTACAGTTAAATTAAGGTTTAGGTTTAGGATTACTCTTTGGGTTAGAATTAGAGTTAGGTTTAGGGTTAGTGTTAGGGTTAGGTTTAGAGTAATTGTTAGGGTTAATGTTACGTTTATGATAAGGTTAATCATTAGTGTTAGGGATAATATTAGTGATAGGTTTACGTTTAGGATTAGGGTTAGTTTTAGAGTCAGAGTTAGGTTTAGTGTTAGGGTAAAAGTTAGGTTTACGATAGTTTTAGGGATAGGGTTAAGATTAGGATTAGTGTTATTCTTAGGGTTAGGTTTCATGTTAGGTTTAGGCTTTGTTGTTGGGTTAGGGTTAGTGTTAGGGTTAGGGTTAGGGTTAGATAAGTGTTAGGGTTATGATTATGGTAGTGTTAGTGTTAGTTTTAGGTTTAGTTTTAGTTTTAGGGTTAGTGTTAGAGTTAGGTTAGGGTTAGGTTTAGGGATAGTGTTAGGGTTAGGATTGGGTCTGTATAATGGTTAGGGTTAGGGTTATTGTTAAGGTTAGGTTACTGTTAGTGTTAGTGTTAAGATTAGGGTTCATGTTAGGGATAGTGTTAGGGTTAGGGTTAATTTTAATGTTATTGTTTGAGTTAGGGTTAGGGATAGGGTTAGAGTTAGTCTTAGGATAGGGTTTGGGTTAGCATTAGGTTTTGGCTTAGAGTTTCAGTTAGGGTTAAGTTCAGAGATATGTTTAGAGTTAGGGTTAGGATTATGGTTTGAGTTAGGGTTAGGTTAAGGGTTAGGGTTAGAGTTAGGATTAGGTTTTGTGTTAGGGTTAGGATTACAGTAGAATTAGGTTTAGAGTAAGGGTTAGGGTAAGCATAGGGTTAGTTTTCGGGTTAAGGGTAGGATTAAGGTTAGTGTAAGGGTCACTGTTAGGGTTAAGGTTAGGGTTAATATCAGGTTTAGCGTTAGGGTTATTGTTAGGTTTAATTTTAGGGTTAAGGCTGGGGTTAGTGTTATTTTTAGGATTAGTGTTAGTGTTATGTAAAGTGTAGGGTTAGGGTTAGATTAGATTTAGATTTATTATTTGGATTACGTTTTTTTCAGGTTAGAATTTGGGTTAGGGATAAGGTTATGGTTAGTGTTAGGATTAGTGTTATAGTTAGGATTGGAGGTAGGTTTTGTGTTATAATAAGGGTTAGAAATATGATTACTGTTTGGGTTAGGTTTAGAGATAGGTTTAGGGTTATTGTAGGTTTAGGGTTAGTGTTAGTGTCAGGGTTAGTATTAGGCTTAGGTTATGGTTAGGGTTATGCTTAGGTTAAGAATATGGTTACTTTTAGGACTAGGTTTAGTGTTAGTGTTAGTTTTAATGCTAGGATTAGGGTTAGATTTACTTTAGGGGAATGGTTAGGGTTAGGGTTAGGGACGTGTTAGTGTTAGATTAAGGGTTAGTATTAGTTTTAGGTTTAGGGATTAGGTTTAGAATTAGGGATAGGGTTATGAATAGAATTAGAGTTTTTGATAGGTTAGTGTTAGGATTTGATTTAGGTTGAGGATTAGGGTTAGGTTTAGTTTTACATTTAGTTTTAGGTTTAGGTTTATGGTTAGTGTTGGAGTTAGGGTTAATTTTAGGATTAGTGTTAGGGTTAGTATTAGTGTTTTGGTTAGTTTTAGTGTTAGGGTTAGTGTTAGGTTTTGAGTTTGCATTAGGGTTAGTGTTAGGGTTAGTATTAGTGTTTCAGTTAAATTTAGGTTTAGGATTATTGTCAGTGTTATGGTTATGGTTAGTGTTAGTTTAGGCTTACTGTTGCATTTAGGGTTAGTGTTAGGGTTAGGGTGAGAAGTCCTCTTTGAGTTAGGGTTAGGGTTAGTGTTACTGTTAGGGTTAGCATTAGGATTAGTGTTAGAGTAAGTATTACTGTTTTGGTAAGGTTTAGGGTTAGGGTTAGTATTAGTTTTAGGTTTAGGTTTAATGTTAGTTTAAGATAAGGGTTAGAATTAAGGTTGTTGTTAGGGTTAGTGTTAGGGTTAGTGTTAGGGTTAGGGTAAAATATAGGGCTAGTGTTAGGGTTATGAAAAGAGTTGTTGTTAGGGTTAGGGTTTGGGTTAAAGTTAGTGTTAGTGTTAGGGTTTGAGTTAAAGTTAGTGTTAGGGTTAGTATTAGCATTTTGGTTAGGTTTACGTTTAGGGTTAGTGTTAGGTTTATTGTTACGTTAGGGTTATTTTTCCAGTTAGGGTTAGTGTTAGGGTTAGGTTGAGAGGTCCTATTAGCAGTATGGTTAGGGTTATGGTTAGTGTTAGGGATAGAGTTAGGGTTAGAGTTAGGTGAGGGTAAGAGTTGATTTAGTGTTAGTGTTAGGGTTAGTGTTAGGGTTAGGTTAAGGATACTATTAGGGATAGTATTTGCGTTAGGCATAATGTTACGGTTAGTATTAGCGTTTTGGTTAGGTTTAGGTTTAGGGTTAGTGTTATGGTTATTGTTAGTGTTTTGGTTAGGTTAGGGTTACTGTTGCAGTTTTGGTTAGTATTAGGGTTAGGGTGAGAGGTCCTGCTATGGTCAGTGTTAGGGTTAGTGTTAGGGTTTTGGTTAGCTTTAGGGTTAGTGTTAGAGTTAGTATTAGTGTTTTAGTTAGGTTTAGCGTTAAGGTTAGTATTAGTTTTAAGTTTAGGGTTAGTGTAAGGTTACGGTAAAGGTTAGGGTTAGGGTTAGAGTTAGGGTTACAGTTAGGATTAGTGTTGGGGTTAGGGTAAGGTTTAGCGCTAGGGTTAGATATGAAAAGAATTAGTGTTAGTGTTAGGGTTAGGGTTAGGGTGAGGTTTTGGTTTAGGCTTGTGTTAGGGTTTGTGTTAGGGTTACAATTAGTGTTAAATTTAGGGTTAGTGTTACAGTTAGGATTTGGGTTAAAGTTAAAGGTAGAGTTAAATTTAAGTTAGGGTGGGGCTGGGGAAGTGGCTCAAGTGGTAGCACGCTTGCCTGGCATGCGTGCGGCCCGGGTTCGATACTCAGCACCACATACAAAAAAAAAAAAAAAATGAAGATGTTTCCTCTGAAAACTAGAAAATAAATATTGCTTTTTTGTGCTTTTTATTTTATTTTTTTGGATAAGACACATGAACTTGTTTAGGCTACTAGGATCCATTTAATAAGCATTCTATTTTAGCACTGAATGTTGTTTTAGTGAGCTTTTAGTGAACTGTTTAGAGGAAGAAAAGTTTATTTTGGGCTCACAGTTTCAGATGTCTAAGTCCATAGACAATGCTCTCCATTCCTCAGGGATCCAGATGAGGCAGGGCATCATGACTGAAGAGGGTGGTGAAGGAATGAACCTGGGACATGGCACCAGGAAGGTGGGGGGAGAGAGAGAGAGAGAGAGAGAGAGAGAGAGAGAGAGAGAGAGAGAGACTCCACTTGCCAGATACAAAATATAAACCCTAAATACCCCCAAATGACCTACTTCCTCCAGCCACACCCTACCTGATTCCAGTGACCACTTAGTTAATCCATGTTAGGAGATTAATTCCCTAATTGTGTTAAGTCTCCCAGAACCCAATCATTTCACTTCTAATCAATGCACTTCTTGCATTGTCTCACACATCATTTTTGGGAGGACACCCAATAGCAAGCCATAATAAATACACTGTTGGGAAATTAGTTTACAAATATCCATTGCTAAAGTAATCTGGATGTCTGTAGTTCTCACTCAACGTAATATAGGAGTGAGTTTATATAATAGTAGTAACTAAAATTGCTGAGTAGTAACTAAATTTGCTCATAAGATTCTCATATTTTGCAATATTATTAAGCTCACGTAGGTTCCTCCATTCTTGGTGCCTGCAGAGTTTTTGAGGGAGGCTTCTGTACTGTGCCACTACTGGCAGTGTCTAAAATAGTGTGTTTCCTGTTGGAGTATCCCTGGCTCTATCCACAGTGTTGTACATTCATAAATACTTTCTCCTTTTGTTTATCTTGAGCCAAAACCATATTATATGTTCTCTTGAAGCTTGGAGTATTGTCATTTTTCTCACTCAGACATGTTTAAGTTTTTTAACCTTGTGGATGCTGAGAAATTTCTGCCCCTGTTTGCACCTCTTGTGAATACATATTCTTCTTTTTTTTTCCTGGCCTTGTCTTTTCTCCATCTGGCCTAGAATAGGCCCCTGGGATCAAGCTAGGACCCTCTGGTTTCTACTCTCCAACCTTAAGCCTCTGCATACGAGCCATCTCTTCTTCCTATACAAATCAACTCATAGAAATATAAGCATGAGGGCTGAATGCAGGGTTTGCCAACTTGTTAGACATGAAATTAATGTCTTCAGTATTCCAGAATTTCTATGTGTTTTTCCTAATGCAGAATTTTTAATTTTTTTTAAATTCCATTTTAGTATACCTTCCTGAGATATTGATCTGTAGATAGCTGAGAAGGTTGGTTTGTTTCCCAAATTTTAATCTTGGTCATTCTTGAAGGCTCATTTTTTGATTCTCTCTGTTAGGTAGTCTCATGTGGAGCTCCCTCCAATAGCCATCTCTTACATTGAAGACTTTGAGGGTTATTACTCAGACTCAACCTTTTAACTTGGCAATTCCATATGGCAGTCCCTGAGGTACCTGAAATTCAAGTCTAAGACATCTTTTTTTTTTTTTAATTTTTATTGTTGGTTGTTCAAAACATTACATAGTTCTTGACAAATCATATTTCACACTTTGATTCAAGTGGGTTATGAACTCCCATTTTTACCCCCTATACAGATTGCAGCATCACATTGGTTACACATCCATTGTTTTACATATTGCTATACTAGTGTCTGTTGTATTCTGCTGCATTTCCAATCCTCTACTATCCCCCATTTCCTCCCCTCCCATCTTCTCTCTCTACCCCATCTACTGTAATTCATTTCTCCCCCTTGTTTTTTTCCCCTTTCACCTCACTTCCTCTTGTATGTAATTTTGCATAACCATGAGGGTCTCCTTCCATTTCCATGCAATTTCCCTTCTCTTTCCTTTTCCCTCCCACCTCTCACCCCTGTTTAATGTTAATCTTCTTCTCATGCTCTTCCTCCCAACTCTCTTCTTAGTTACTCTCCTTATATCAAAGAAAACATTTGACATTTGTTTTTTAGGGATTGGCTAGCTTCACTTAGCATAATCTGTTCTAATGCCATGCATTTCCCTGCAAATTCTATGATTTTGTCATTTTTAAATGCAGAATAATACTCCATTGTGTATAACTGCCACATTTTTTTATCCATTCGTCTATTAAAGGGCATCTAGGTTGGTTCCACAGTCTTGCTATTGTGAATTGTGCTGCTATGAACATCGATGTAGCAGTGTCCCTGTAGCATGCTCTTTTTAGGTCTTTAGGGAATAGACTGAGAAGGGGAATAGCTGGGTCAAATGGTGGTTCCATTCCCAGCTTTCCAAGAAATCTCCATAATGCTTTCCAAATTGGCTGCACCAATTTGCAGTCCCACCAGCAATGTACAAGTGTACCCTTTTCCCCACATCCTCACAAGCACTTGTTGTTTGACTTCATAATGGCTGCCAATCTTACTGGAGTGAGATGGTATCTTAGGGTGGTTTTGATTTGCATTTCTCTGACAGCTAGAGATGGTGAGCATTTTTTCATGTACTTATTGATTGATTGTATGTCCTCCTCTGAGAAGTGTCTGTTCAGCTCCTTGGCCCATTTGTTGATTGGGTTATTTGTTATCTTATTGTTTAATTTTTTGAGTTCTTTGTATACTCTGGATATTAGGGCTCTATCTGAAGTGTGAGGAGTAAAGATTTGTTCCCAGGATGTAGGCTCCCTATTTTCCTCTCTTATTGTTTCTTTTGCTGAGAAAAAACTTTTTAGTTTGAGTAAGTCCCATTTGTTGATTCTAGTTATTAACTCTTGTGCTATGGGTGTCCTATTGAGGAATTTGGAGCCTGACCCCACAGTATGTAGATCGTAGCCAACTTTTTCTTGTATCAGATGCCGGGTCTCTGATTTGATATCAAGCTCCTTGATCCATTTTGAGTTAACTTTTGTGCATGGTGAGAGAAAGGGATTCAGTTTCATTTTGTTGCATATGGATTTCCAGTATTCCCAGCACCGTTTGTTGAAGATGCTATCCTTCTTCCATTGCATGCTTTTAGCCCCTTTATCAAATATAAGATAGTTTTAACTTTTTGGGTTTAGGTTAGTGTTACGAATAAGGATAATGTTAAAGATAGTGTTAGGTTTAGGTTTAGGGTTAGTGTGAGGGTTAGGGTTAGGTTTCATGTTTGGGTTAGGGTTAGGGTTAGTGTTACGTGTAGGGTTATTGTTAGGGTCAGTGATAAGGTTAGGTTTAGTGTTAGGGTTAGGTTTAGTGTTAGGGTTAGTTTTAAGTTTAGGGTTAATGTTTGGGTTAGGGTTAGGTTTCATGTTTGGGATAAGCTTATGGTTAGGATTAGGTTTAGGTTTAGTGTTAGGGTTATGGATAAGGTTAGGGTTAGTGTTAGTATTAGGGTTATGGTTAGGTTTAGGGTTATTGTTAGGTTTAGGGTTATTGTTAGAGTTAGGTTTAGTGTTAGGGTTAGGGTAGTGGTTCATCTTAGGTTAAGGGTTAGGGTTAAGGTTAGGTTTAGTGTTAGGGTTAGTTTTAAATACAGTGTTACCATTATGGATAGGTTTAGGGTTACTGTTATGGTTACAGTTAGTGTTAATGTTATGGTTATGTTTAGATTTAGGTTTAGGGTCAGCATTAGGTTTAGGTTTTTGGGTTAGGTTTAATGTTATGGTTTGGGTTAGGGTTTGTGCTAGGATTAAGTTTAGGTTTAGGGTTAAATTTAGGTTTGCAATTAAGGTTAGTGTTAGAATTAAATTTAGGGCAAGGTTTAGAATTAGTGTTAGGGTTAACATTAGGGTGAGGGTTAGTGTTAGGGTTAGGGCAAGTTTTAGGGTTACTGTTAGGGTTAGTGTTAGTATTAGGGTAAGTGTTAGGGTTAGGATTAGGGTTAGGGTTAGTGCTCGGTTTAGGGTTAGGGTTAGGTTGAGCTTGAGGGTTAGGTTTAGGTTTAGGTGTAAGGTTAGGTTTCGTGTTAGGGTTTGGGTTTAAGGTATGGTGAGGGTTAGTGTTAGGGTTAGGTTAGAATTAGTTTTAGGCTTAGTGTTAGGGTTTGTGTTAGGGTTAGGGTTCGTATTAAGTTTAGGGTTACAGTTCGGATCAGGGTTAGGTTAAGTGTTAGGGTTAGAGATACGGTTATGTTTAAGGTTAGTGTTAGGTTTAGTTCTAGGTTTAGGTTTAGGGTTACAGTTATTGTAAGGGATAGGTTTAGGGTTAGTGTTAAGATTGGGGATAGTTTTATTGTTAGTGTTAGAGTTAAGGTTAGAGTTTGTGTAAGGATTAGAGTTAGTGTGAGTGCTAGGGTTAGGGTAAGAGTTAGGTTTAGTGTTAGTTTTAGTGTTTTAGTTAAATTTAGGGTTAGGGTTACGGATAGTGTTAAGGTTAGGGATAGATTTAGGGTTAGTGTTAGTCTGAAATTCAGGGTTAATGTTACAGTTAGGGTTACTGATAGTTTTAGTATTAGTGTTAAGTTTAGGTTTAGGAATAGGGTTAATGTTAGGATAAAGGTTAGTTATAGGGTTAGTGTTAAGTTTACGTTTAGTTTTAGGGTTAGAGTGAGTGTTATTTTTAGGTTAGGGTTAGGGTTAGAGTTAATGTTAGTAGTACGGTTAGGGTTAGGTTTATTGATAGGTTTAGTGTTATGTTTAAGGTTAGTGATAGGGTTAGGGTTCAGGTTAGGGTCAGTGTTTGCGTTAAGGTTAAGATTAGTGTTAGGGTTAGTGTTAGTGTCAGTGATAGGGTTAATGTTAAGGTTAGGGTTAGGTTTAGAGTTAAGGTTAGCGTGAGGGGTATCATTAGTGCTCGGTTTATGCTTAGGGTTAGTGTAAATTTTAGGGTTAGGTGTGGATTTAGGTTTAAGTTTAGGTTTAGTGTTAGAGTTAGGTTCTGGTTAGTTTTCGGTTTAGTGTTAGGGTTTGTGTTAGGATAAGGGTTACAGTTCAGAATAGGGTTAGGTTTATGTTTAGGGTTAATATTAGTGTTTGTGTTAGGGTTATGGTTAGAATGAGAGTAATGGTAAGAGTTAGGTTTAGGGTTAGTGTTAGGTTTAGTTATAAAATTAGAGTTAGTGTTAGTGTTAGCGTTAGGGTTCATGTAAGGGTTAGGGTTAGCATGAGTGTTCGGATTAGTGTTATGGTTAGGTTTAGTTTTGGGTCCGTTTTATTGTTTGGGTTAGTTTTAGGGTTAGGGTTATTGATAGTGTTAGGATTACAGATAGGTTTAGGGTTAGTGTTAGGCTTATGTTTAGGGTTAGTGTTAGTGATAGTGTAAGGGTTGGTGTTAAGTTTAGTGTTTGGGTTAGTGTTAGGATTAGTGTTAGTGTTAGTGTTAGTGTTAGGTATATGGGTAAGGTTAGTGTTAGGGTAATCATTAGGGTTAGGATTAAGGTTATGGAAAGAGTTAGATTTAGTGTTAGGATTAGGGTTTGTCTTAGTCTTAGGGTTATGGTTAAGGTTAGGGTTAGAGTTAGGGTTTGGTTTAGTGTTAGCATTAGTGTAAGTGTTTGTCTTAGGGTGAGGGTTAGGTTTAGGGTTAAGGTTGTGGTTACAGTTAGGATTCAGATTAGGGTTAGTGTTGGGATACGGTTAGGTTCAAATTAGTGTTAGGGTTAAGGTTTGTGTTATGGTTAAATTTAGGTTTAGGTTTAGGGTTAAGTTTATTGTTAGTATTATCGTTAGATTTAGGTTAAGTTTAGTTTTATGTTTAGTGTTAGGGTTAGGGAAAGGTTTAGGTTAGGTTTAGGGTTAGGTTAGGGTTAGGTTAGGGTTAGTGTTATGGTAAGCATGAGTGTTTTGTTAGGGTTAGTTTTAGTGTTAGGGATAGGGTGATGTTTAGTATTAGGGTTAGTGTTAGGGTTTGAGTTTGTGTTAGGGTTAATGTTAGTGTTAGAATTAGGTTTTGTGTTAGGGTTTGGGATAGGATTAGCGTAAAGGCTAGGATTAGGCTTAGAGATTGTGTTTGTATTAGGGTTAGAGTTATTGTTAGCATTAGGGTTAGGGTTAGTGTTAGAGTTAGGGATAGTGTTAATGTTAGGCATAGGTTTAGGTTTACGGTTAGTGTTAGGATTAGAGTTTGGATTAGGTTTAATGTTACAGTTAGTATTAGGGTTAGGTTTAGTTTTAGTGAAAGTTTTAGCATTACGGTTAGAGTTAATGAGTTAATGTTAGTCTTAGTGTTAGGGTTAGGCTTAGATTTAGTGTTAGTGTTACTATTAGGTTTAGGTTTAGTTAGGGTTAGGGTTATGGGTAGTGTTAGTATTAGGCTTAAGTTTTGTGTTCAGATGAGGTTTAGGCTTAGGATTTCAGTTCAGATTAGGGTTAGGTTAGTGTTAGGGTTAGGGTTTCGGTTAGAGTTACGGTTCGGGTTAGACTTAGTGTTGCCTTTAGGGTTAGCGTTAGTGTTAGGATTAGGATTAGTGTTAGTGTTAGGTTTAGGGTTAGGTTAGGCTTAGGGTTAGGTATAGAGTAATGGTACAGATTAGGTTTAGTGTTAGGGTTATTGTTAGGGTTAGGTTTAGATTTAGTGTTAGGGTTAGGGTTAGGTGTACAGTTAGTGTTATGTTTAGGGTTAGGATTTGGATTACAGACAGGGTTAGTGTTAGGGTTAGGATTAGTGTTAGAGTTAGGTATTTTTTTAGTTTTAGGTTTAGGTTTAGTCTTAGGGTTAGGGTTAGTGTAGGTTTAGGTTTAGATTTAGGTAAGTGATAAGGTTAGGGTTAGGGTTAGTGTAGGTTTAGGTTTAGATATAGGTAAGTGATAAGGTTAGAGTTAGGGTTCTGATTGGGTTTCATATTAGGGTTATAGCTAGGGTTATGTTAGGATTTGGGTTAGGATTAGGGTTAGGGTTAGTGTTAGGTTTAGGGTTAGGGTTAGGCTTAGGGTTAGGATTAGTAATAGGTTTAGGGTTAGGGTTAGTGTTAGGATTAGGGTTAGGTTTCCTGCTAGTGTTAGTGTTAGTTTTAGCGACATGGATAGGTTTTGGTTTAGTGTTAGGTTTAGTGTTAGTGTTAGGATTATAGGTAGTGTTAGGTATAGTGTTGGTTTAGGGATAGGTTTTTGGTTAATATTAGGGTTAGGATTTGTGTAATGGTTAGTTTTATGGTTAGGATTAGGGTTAGGGTAAGGGTTTGTGTTAGGGTTAGGGTTAGTTTTAGCTTTAGATTCATGATTACTGTTACAGTTAGGTTTAGATTTTGGTAATGTTAGGGTTAGGATTGTGTTAGGTTTCAGGATAAGGTTTTTGTTAGGTTTTGCATTAGGCTTAGAATTAAGGGTAGGGTTAAGATTAAGAATAGAGTTAGTGTTAGTGTTAGGGTTAGGGTTAGTGGTAGGGTTCAGATTAGATTTAGTGTTAATGTTAACATTATGGTTAGGGTTAG
The DNA here is from genome assembly GCF_047511675.1 of Marmota flaviventris. Lineage (NCBI taxonomy): Eukaryota > Metazoa > Chordata > Mammalia > Rodentia > Sciuridae > Marmota > Marmota flaviventris. The sequence continues at coordinate 8,349,134 of NC_092509.1, forward strand.
GTTTAGGGTAAGATTCAGGGTTAGTGTTAGGGTTAGGGTGAGTGTTAGGGTTAGTGATAGCGTTAGGGTTAGGTGTTAAGTTAGGGATAGGGTAGGGTAAGGTTTAGGATTAGGGTTATTTTTAGGTTTAAGGTTAGGTTTAGTGTTAAGCTTTGAGTTAGGCTTAGGGTTAGGGTAAGGGTTAGGTTAGGGTAAGTTTTAGGCTTAATGTTAGAGTTTGTTTAGGTTAGGGTAAATATTAGGTTTAGGGTTACAGTTCAGATTAGGGTTAGGTTAAGATTTAGGGTTATTTTTAGTGTTAGGGTTAGGGTTAGAGTTAGGTTTATTGTTAGCATTGGGGTTACAGTTAGAGTTTTTGTAAGGGTTAGGTTTAAGGTTAGTGTTATGATTAGAAATACGGTTAGGTTTAGTGTTAGAATTAGGGTTACATTTCGTGTTAAGGTTAGGGTTAAGGTGAGTGTTAGAGTTGGGTTTAGGTTGAGGTTTAGGGTTATGGTAAGTTTTAGTGCTTGGATTAAAGTTAGTGTTAGGTTTATGGATAGTGGTAGGGTTAGGGATAGGTTTAAGTTTATTGTTAGGATTAGGGTTAGGGTTAGTGTTACAGTTAGAGTTAGGGTTAGGTTTTCGATTAGTGTTAGAGTTAGGTTTAGGGATATGTTTATTGTTTGGGTAATGGTTATGGTTAGGGCCAGTGTTAAGTTTACATTTATTTTCAAATTTAGGTTTGGTGTTATTGTTAGGTTAGTGTTAGGGTTAGGGTTAATGTTAGTGTTCGGGTTAGGGTTAGTGTTAGTGATAGTGATAGGTTTAGGGTTATCTTTAGGGTTAGTGTTAGTGATAGGGTTAGTGTTGGTGTTAGGGTTAGTGTTAGGGTTTGGGTTAGGATTAGGGTAAGTGTTAGGGTTAGAGTTATGGTTATGGATAGAATTAGTGTTAGGTTTAGGGTTAGGGTTAGTGTTTAGGGTTAGGGTTAGTGTTATGGTTAGTGTTAGGGTTAGTATTAATTTGAAGTTTAGGGTTAACATTAGGTTAATGGTTATGATTAGGATTCAGGTTAAGTTTATGGTTAGGGTTACTTTGGGGTTAGGGTTAGAGTTAAGGTTTGGGTTAGGGTTAAATTTAGGGTTAGCTATTGGGTTAGGGTTATTGTTAGTGATAACATTAGATTTATGTTTAAGGTTAGTTTTAGTGTTAGTGTTAGGATTAGGATTAGGGTAAGGTTTAGGTTAGAATTAGGGTTAGGTTATGGTTAGGGTTATGGTTAGCCTTAGGGTTTGTGTTAGTGTTACTGTTAGGATTGGTGTTTTGGTTAGTGTCAGTGTTAGGGTTAGAGTTTGTGCTAGGTTTAGGGTGAGGGTTTGTATTAGGGTTAGGTATAGGGTTAGGGTTAAGATGAGGATTAGGGTTAGACTTACTGTTAGAATTATGTTTTAGTATAGTGTTAGGGTTAGGGTTAGGGTTAGTGTTTGTGGTAGGGTTTGGGTTAATATTAATATGAGGGTTAGCGTTAGTTCAGGGTTAGTGTTAGCATTATGGTTAGGGTTAGGTTGTAGGATAGTATTAGGGTTAGTTTTAAGATTAGTATTAAGGTTAGAATTAGCGTTAGGCTTTGGGTTAGCATTAGGGTTAGTTTTTGGTTTAGGGTAAGGGTTAGGGTTAGTGTTAGGGTTCGGTTCAAGTTAGGGTTAGTGTTAGGATTAGCATTGTAGTTAAGTTTAGGGTTAATGTTAGGGTTAGCGTTAGGGTTACTGTTATTTTTAGGGTTATGGTTATGATTAGGTTTAGGTTTAGTGTTAGCATTAGTGTCAGGGTTAGAATAATGGTTAGGGTTAGTGATTTGGATTGAGTTAAGTTTAGTGATTTTATTAGGGTTAGGGTTAGTGTTTGTGTTAGAGTTAGGATTAGGGTTAGTTTTAGAATTAGTGTTAGTTTTAGGATTAGGTTTAGTGTTAGCATTAAGGTTACGGATAAGGTTAGTGTTAGGTTTTGGTTAGGGTTAGGGTAAATGTAAGGGTTGGGTTATAGTTAGATTAGTGTTAGCATTAGGGTTAGGTTTAGGGTTAGTGTTAGCGTTGGCATTAAGGTTAGTGTAAAAGTTAGAGTTATTGTTAGTGTTAGGTTTAGGGTTAAAATTCTGGTTTGGAATAGGGTTATGGTTAAAGTTAGGTTTAGTGTTAGTGTTAGGATTGGTGTTAATTTAAGGGTTAGGTTATATTTAAGGTAAGGATTCGCATTAGGTTTAAGGTTAAGGTTAGGTTTAGGGTTAGTGTTAAATTTTGCATTAGAGTTCGTGTTATGGTGAGGTTTAGGGTTAGGGTTAGGGTTAGGGTCACTGTTATGGGTGGGTTAGAGATAGGGTTAGTGTTAAGGTTAGGGTTACGGTTTGTGTTAAGATTAGGTTTAAGGTAAGTGTAAGGTTAGTTTTACTGGTAGGATTAAGGTTTGTGTTAGGATTTGGGTTAGGGTTTGTGTTAATGTTAGGTTCAAGGTAAGTATAAGGTTATGTTTACGGGTAGGATTATGGTTAGTGTTAGGGTTAGTGTTAGTGTTAATTTTTGCATTAGAGTTAGTGTTAGGTTTAGTGTCAGGGTTTAAAGTTCGTGTTAGGTTTAGGGTTAGATTGAGGGTTAGGGTTAATGTTAGTATTAAGGTTATGGATAAATATAGTTTTTGTGTTAGGGTTAGTGTTAGGGTTAGGGTTAGGGTTTGTGTTAGGTTAGGGTTAGCGTGATTTTTAGGATTAGGGTTATGTTTAGGTTTAGTGTTAGTTTTATGTTTAGGGTTAAGGTGAGTTTTATGGATAGTGTAAGGGTTAGGGATAGGTTTAGAGTGAGTGTTTGGGTAAGTGTTAGTGTTAGTGTTATGGTTTTGTTTAGGGTTGTGTTTAGGTTTAGTATTAGTGTTAGGGTCAATGTTAAGCTAAGGATTAGTGTTATGGTTAGCATTAGGTTTAGTGTTGGGTTTAGGGCTGGGTCAGTTTTATATTTAGGGTATGAGTTAGGTTTAGGGTTAGTGTTATGTTTAGTGTTAGTGTTAGGGTTTGTGGTAGGGTTAGGGTTAGGGTTAGGTTCTTTCATAGGGTTAGCCTTAGGGTAAGTGTTAGCTATATGATTAAATTAGGGTTAGATTTAGGGTTATGGTTAGGTTTAGGTTTACTGTTAGGGTTAGGGTTAGGATTATATTTAGGGTTTGGTTTTATGTTGGGGTTAAGTTTAGTGTTAGGTTTAGGGTTAGATTTAGTGATAGGTTTAGTGTTAGTGTTAGTGTTAGGGTTAGAGTTAGAGTTAGTATTAGGTTTAGGGTTAGGGTTCATGTTAGGGTTAGGGTTAGTGTTAGGGTTATTAGTATTGTAGAGTTAGACTTTGGTTTGTGGTTTGGTTAGGGTTAGGGTTAGTGTTAAAGTTATGTTAATAGTTAGGGTTAGTGTTAATTTTAGGGATAAGGTTAGTGTTAATGTTAGGGTTAGGGTTATATTTAGTGTTAGGTTTAGGTTTAGGGTTAGCGTTAGGTGTTGTGTTAGGGTTATCATTAGATTTAGGGTTAGGTTTTGTGTTAGGTTTAGGGTTAGGTTAGGTTTAGGTTTATGATTAAAATTATGGTTAGGGTTAAGGTTACGGTTAGTTTTAGTTTTATATTTGGGTTAGGGTTATTGTTGTGTTAGGGTTTTTGTTAGTGTTAATAATATGTATACGGTTAGGGTTAAGTTTAGGTTTTGGTTTAGTGATAGGGTTAGTGTAAGTGTTTGTGTCAGGGTTGTTGTTAGGGTTAGGGTTGGTATTACAGCTAGGATTAGATTTAGGTTTGGGTTTAGGGTTAAGATTAGTGTTAGGGTTAGCATTAGGGTTATATTTAGGGTTAGTTTTAGGATTATAGGTTGGGTTAGGTTTAGTGTTAGGGTTAGAGTTATGGTTAGGTTTAGGGTTAGTGTTAGGGTTAGTATTAGAGTTATTATTAGTTTTACGTTTAGGGTTAGTGTTTGTGTTACGTGTAGGGTTAATAGAAGACTTAGGTTTATTGTTAGTTTTAGGGTTATGGTTGCAACTAGGATTTGATTAGGATTAGGGTTAGGGTTAGTGTTAGGGTTATTGTTAAGTTTTGTGTTAGGGTTGAGATTAGGTTTATTGTTTGGTTAGGTTTATGGGTAGGATTAGTTTTATGGTTAGGGTTACTGTAAGTGTTTGTGTTTGTTATAAGGTTAGTGTTAGGGTTAGGGTTAGGTTTGGTTTAGGTTTAGTGTTAGGGTTATGGTTTTTGTTAGGGTTAGGTTTAGGGTTATAGTTATGTTTAGGGTTATGGTTAAGTACAGGGTTAGTGTTAGGGTTAGCATTAGGGTTAGGTTAAGGATTAATGTTATGGTTAGCATTAGGGTTAGTGTTCTGTTTAGATTTAGGGTTAGTCTTATGCTTAGGGTTATTGTTAGTGTTAGGTTTCTGATTAGGGTTAGGTTTTTTCAGCGTTAGTGTTATTGTTTGGGTTAGTGTTAGGTTTAATGTTCAGGTTAGGGTTAGGTTTAGGGTTCTGGTAAGATTTAGGATTAGGTTTAGTGTTAGGTTTAGGGTTAGGTTTAGGCTTATGTTTAGGATAAATGTTAGGGTAAGGGTTATGTTAAGGGTTAGGGTTAGTTTAAGAGTTAGGTTCAGGTTTAGGGTTAAGGTTTGTTTTAGAATTAGGTTTAGGTTTAGGGTTAGGTTACAGATAGGATTAGGGTTAGAGTTAGGGTTATAGTTAGGGTAAGTTTTGGGGTTTCTATTAGGGTTACTCTTAGTTTTAGGTTTAAGTTTAGGGTTAGGTTAATGGTTCATTTTAAGGTTACTGTTACTGTTAGGGTTAGGGTTTTGTTAGGTTTAGAGTTACGTTTACATTTAGAGTCAGTGATAGGTTTAGGTTTGGAGTTAGGTTTAGTGTTAGGATTAGGTTTAGCGTTATGATTACTGTTAAGGTTAGGATAAAGGTTAGGTTGTGATTAGGGTTAGGGTTATGTTAAGTTTAGAATTATGGTTTTGGTTAAGGTTTGTCTTAGGTTTAGGGTTAGTGTTAGTGTTAGGGTTAGGGTTAGTCGTATTTATTCTGAATAAAACTAACTCTAACCCTAACACTAGCTCTAACCCAAGCTCTTCCCTTAACCCTAACTTTTTTATGAAACTTTTGACCGTAGAATTTCCAAACTTGGGCACCATGGTTGAGAAAGCTAGGGGATAAATACAGCACAGTATGAAAGAAATCTGTCCAAAAAAATTGATAGAGTATATCAGTACATGCATATTTCTCTGTTATCTCCTAAAGGACTCTTGGATAAAGTTGTTTTTATATGCTTCAGTATAGGCCTACTGTCACAAGTTTTAGGGTTAGGTTTAGGGTTAGGGTTAAGTTTAGTTTTATGGATAGGGTTAGGGTTTGTGTTAGGGTTAGGGTTGGGTTAGGGTTGGGATTACATTTAGGATTAGCATTAGGGTTAAATTTAAGTTTAGGGTTAGTGTTAGAGTTAGGTTTATGGTTATGGTTTGTGTTAGATTTTGGGTTAGGTTTAGCGTTAGTGTAAGGTTTGGGTTAGGGTTAGAGTTAGGTTTAGTGTTAATGTTAGGGTTAGCCTTAGTGTTTGGGTTAGTGTTAGGCTTAAATTTTGTGTTAGGTTTAGTATTAGGTTTAGGGTCAGTGTTAGGTTAAGGGTTATAGTTAGGGTTTTCATTAGTGTTAGGGATAGGTTTAGGGTTAGGTTTAAGTTTAGGGTTATGGTAAGTGTTAGGTTAGGTTTATGGTTTGGATAGGGTAGTATTAGAATTAGTATTAGTGTTAGGTTTTGTTTGATGATTTGTGATATGGTTAGTGTTATGGTTATTTTTACGTTTGGATTAGGGTTAGTTTTAGGGTTAGGGTTTGTGTTAGGTTTAATGTTAGGTTTATGATAAAGTTTAGGACTAGTGTTAGGGTTAGGGTTAGTGTTAGGTTTATTGTTAGGGTTAGGGTTAGGTTTCATGTTAGGTTTAGAGTTAGGGTTAGGATTTCAGTTAACAATAATGCTAGGGTTAGGGATAGGTTTAGGGTTAGTGTTAGGGTTAGTATTAGGTTTAGGGTTAGGTTTAGGGATAGGGTTACTGTTTGTATTACTGTTAGTGTCAGGGTTAGTTTTAGTGTTAGTGGTAGGGTTAGCATTCGGGTTAGGTTTAGGGTTACTTTTAGGATTAGTTTTAGGATTAGTGTTAGTCTGAGGGATAGAGTTATGGTTAGGGTTATGGTTAGTGTTAAATTTAAGGCTCGAGTTAGCATTAGGATTAAGGTTACAGTTAGGGTAATAATATTTTTAGGATTAGGTTCAGGTTAAGTTAATGGTAATGAATAGGTTAGTTTTAGGGTTAGTTGTAGGGTCAGGCTGAGGATTAGCATTAGGTTTAGGGTTAGGGTTAAGGTAATGCATAGGTTTAGAGCTAGGGTTACGGTTAGGGTTATGGTTAAATTAAGGGCTAGGGGTAGGGTTAGTTTTAAATTTAGTGCAAGGATTAAATTTAGGATCAAGTTTAGAATAAGGGTTAGAGCTAGATTTAGGTTTAGAGTTAGAGTTAAAGCTAGGGTTGTGTCGTGGATTAGGGCTAGGTTTTGGGTTATGTTAACGCTCTTCTTAGGGATACAGCTAATGTAAGTACTAACCAGAAAACTAACACTAGACCTAACCCTAAACCTCACACTTGCCATAGACCTAGCTCTAGGTAAAAGTCAAACCCTTACCATAAGCCTAAACATAACCAAAGCTGTAACCGTAAACCAAAACTTCAATGTAACACTAACCATAACCCTATGCCTACATGTAACCATAGCTATTACTCTAACCCTACATCTACCCCTAATGATGTTGCTAGCCCTAATCCAATCCTAACTGTAACTATACTCTAATCTTATCCCTAGCCCTAACTCTAAGCCTAACCCTCGTCCTAGCCCTAACCCTAGCTCAAAACCTAACCCTTATGCTAAACATAACCCTAAAACTAACCCTATTTCTAACCCTAAACCTAACCCTAACTCAAGACCTATTCCTGACCATAACCCTAGCCCTAACTTTAGCTCTTACCCTATCCATTATCCTAACCAATACCCTTACCTTAATGCTAACCCTAGGCCTAACACAAACCCTATCGCTAAACCTAATCCTATCAATTACTGTAAACCTAACCTGAACCCTAAACAAACAAACAAACAAAAAAAGAAAACTATCAATACCCTAACCCTTACCTAAGGCTTATTTGACCCCTAACCCTAAACCCTAACCTCAACCAAACTCTAACCTGATCCTGACCCTAATAATTCCCCTAGCTCTAAATATTACCCTTAATCCTAAACCTAACACTTAAACTAGAACTAGCCATAAACCTAATACTAAAATTGTCCTTTCCGAAAACTAACCCTACACATGAAATTAGCCCTAGCCCTAACCCTAACAAAAACCTCAGCCCTTATCCTAGCCCTAAACCTAGATTAACCCTAACCGTAACCCTAACCCTAGCTCTAACCCCAATACTAATCCTAGCCCTAATTTTATCCCTAATTTCACCCTATCTTTAAACCTAACCATAAAACTAGAACTAAGAATAAATCTAACTCACACAAAAGCCCTATCACCAGTTCTAACCCTATCCCTTAACATAAACCTAAACCTAGCCCTAAACTTAGTCCTAATCCATGCCCTATCCATAGCTCAAGTACTAACCTTAGATCATAATCTATCTCTAAATTTACCCTGACCCAAAGCCTAAGCATAACCCTAACACTAGCCCTGACCCTAACACTAATCCTAAAACTATCCCTAATTCTAGCCTTAGCCCTAAAACAAAACCGAGACATAAGCTCTATCCCTAGCCCTTAAAGAAATGCAAACCATAACCATACACCAACCCCTAACCCTAGCCTTAATTTGAGTTTTAAGCCATACCATAAAACTAAAACTGACAATGACTCTGACTATAACACTAATTCTAGCTCTAAACATCACCATGATCCTAACACTAACACTAACACTAAACCTAGCCCTAAGCTTAATCCTAAAATTAGACTTAATTGTAACTGCTGTACTTACATTAGCCATAATCGTAACCCTAGTACTAAATTACCCCAAATCCTAGCCCTAATTCAAGTCCTAATCCGAGCTTTACCCCTAACCCTAAACCTAACCCTATCCCTAGCCGTAATCATAACCATAGACCTAACCCTATACATAACCTAATCATAACCCTAGACCTAACCCTATACATTGCCATAACAATAACCCTAACACTAATGCTAACCCTAGGCCTAAACCTAACCCTATCTCTAATCCTATCCCTATCCATTTCCCTAAACCTAACATGAACCCTAATTCTAAGCCTATCTTTCCCAAACCCTTAACCTAATGCTAAGTCAATCCCAAACTTTAAGCCTTAACTTATTCCAAACCCTAACCTAGACCTTCACCCTAATAATACCCCTAGCCCTAAACCTGACCCTAACCCTAAACCTTAACCTTACACTAGACATTCCCATAATTCTAACCTTAAAACTATCTTTAAACATAATTCTAGACTTGAAATTAGCCATACTCCTAATCCTAGCCTTAACCCTAAAACAAACTATAGCCCTCATCCTAGCCCTAAAACTAGCATTAATCATAACCCGAATCCTAACCATTATTCTAAACATCACTCTACCTCTAAAACTAGCATAACACCATCCTTTACCCTAAACTAAATCCTAAATCTAACCCTAATTCTATGCTTAAACTGAACACTAATCATAGACCTAATCCTAGCCCTAATTTAGCCCAATTCCTAACCCTAACCCTAACCTTAGCCCTAAGATTAACAAAAATTCTCACACTAGCTGTATCACTAGTTCTAATCCTAGCCCTTACCATAACTCTTACCCTAGCCCTAACCCTTGCCCAATCTTTGGCCTAGCCCTAAACCTAAGCCTAAGCCTCATGCTAACACTAAACCTAATCCTAACTCTAATCATGAAACTAGCTGTAACCCTACCATGAGCAGAAAAAAATAAAAAAAGAACAAAATACCTAACCCTAAAACTAACTTAAACCAAACCCTAACACTACACCTAGACCTAACCATAGCTTTAATTCGAGTCCTAATCTTTAAAAGTATAACTTTAAAAGTATACCTGACACTGAGTCATATGCTAAACTCACCCTAGCTCAAAAAACCATCCTAAACTTAAAACAAAACTTAACAGTAACCCTAGGCCTTATGTGAGTCCTAATCCTAACCCTGACTCTGATGCATATCGTAAACTAACCCTAGATCTAAATATCACCCTAACCTTAAATTTAACCCTAACACTAAAACTACCACTAACCCTAACCCTAACCCTATAACTAACCTTAATTTTAACCCAATTTTTATATTAGTGATTGCCCTATTTCTAGCCCTAACTCTAACACAAAACTAGCCCTAATCCATACATTAAACCTAACTTTAACCCTAACACTACCCTAACTCTAGCCCTAAACTTAGTTCTAGCTCTCTCCTTTACCCTAATTGAAACCTTAACCCTAATGGTAACCCTATATCTATCCCTAATCTTTAGGCTAACCAAAATCCAAACCCCATTAATAGTACTGACCCTAGCCCTCATTCTAGCTCTAATCTTTTCCCAAACCCTTACGCTAACCCTGACCCTTATTCTGACTCTAAAAAAAAAAAAAAAAAAAAAAAAAAAAAAAAAAAAAAAAAAAAAAAAAAACCCTATGTCTAAAAATGACCCTCAATCTAGAGCAAACCCTAACACTGGCCATAACACTAACTTATATATAAACCTAGCCCTAACCCTAGAACTAAGACTAACTCTAACTCTCACACTATACCTATCCCTAGTTTTAAGCTTATCATTACCATGACCCTAACCCTAGGCCTAACCCTTGCCTTATACTTAGTCCTAGCCCTAACCCTAGATCTAATCCTAACTCAAAATTTAACCCTAAACCTAAGCCTAAGCCAAACACTAAAACAAGCCCTAACCCTAATGCTAATAGTAAAACTAGCCCTAACCCTAACCCTAAAAGTAAAACAAACTGAGCAATAGACCTAACCATAAACCTTAACTTAAACCAAACCCTAACCCTACACCTAGAGCTAACCGTAGCCTTAATTAGAATTCTAATCCTAACCTTAAATCTAACCCAGAACCTGACTCATATCCTAACACTCACCCTAGCTCTAAACACCCTCCTAACCTTAAACTGAGACCTAAAATTAAACCTATTCCTAATTCAAGTCCTAACTCTCACCCTGACCCTGACTCATAACCTAACACTAACCCTAGCTCTAAATATCACATAACCGTAAACCTAACCCAAACACTACACCTTCCCCTAATCCGAACCCTAAAAATAACCCTCATTGTAACCCTAGTTCTTACATTGGCCATTACCCTATCATTAGCCCTAAACCGAACCAAAAATCTATCCCTAATCCGAGCCTTAAACCCAGAATTAACCATAACCATAACTCTAGCCCTAACCCTAGCTCTAAGGCTATCTTTTATCCTATGAATAACCCTAACCGTAATGGTAGCCCTATACCTATGCTGAACAAAAATCCTATCCTTATTAATAGTCCTGACCCTAGCCCTCATTCTAGCTCTAATCCTATCCCAAATCCAAACACTAACCCTGACCCTTATCCTGACCCTAACACAAACCTGACCTGAACCTAACACTAGACTAAAACCAAACACTAGCCCTGGACATAAACCTAATCCTAAATCTGGCCTTTTCACTTGCCCTAGACCTAAACATAAACCTAGTCCTAGGCCTACCAATAACCCTTATCCTAACACAAACACTAACCCTACACCTAGACCTAAACCTACTCCTAATTCTGGCTGTAATCCTAAATTGAACTCTAACCCAAACACTGACTCTGCCTTTAAAATAAACATAATTCTAAACCTGATCCTAACTGAAAATATAAACTTAACACTAGATCTTGCCATAACCCTAACCCAAAAACTAGCCGTAATCATAATCCTAGCTCTTACATTACCCTCAGCTTTAACCCTAGGCCTAAACCTAAAACAAGATCTAGAGCTAAACCTACGCCTTAACCCAGCCCTAAGCATAAACCTAACCATAACCCTAGCCAAAACCCAAGCCTAATCCTCACCTTAGTCCTAATCCTAGCTCAAAACCTAACCTTTAGTATAAATTTAAACCTAGAACTATCCCTGAATCTAATCATAAATCTAGTCCTAATCGTAACCTTAACACAAGCCCTAATCCTAGCTCTAAACTTACCCATTACCCTAACCCTAACCCTAATTGTAACCCTAGCCTTAACCCTAACCCTAATCCTAACCCTAAACAGAAATCTAACCCTAGACATAACCCTAAGCTAATATTCACTACAGCCCTAATTAAATCAAACCCTAACCCTTACCATAAACCTAAACATAACCTTACCAGAGACCTAACCCTAACCCTAACCTTAATTATAACCATTACCCTAACCCTAACCCTAATCTTAAACTTACCGTAATCTATCCCTAAACATAACCCTGAACCTAACCCTTGCTCTAAACCTAATCATAGCTCAGAACCTAAATCTTACACTAAACATAACACTAAACTTAAACTTAGTTCTAACACATATCCTAACACTAACTCAAGACCAAATCCTTACCAAAATTCTAGCTATAACCTTACCTGTAACTGTATCCATTACCCTAATCATAACCCATACAATAATGCTAATTCTAGGCCTAACCCTTTCTCAAGACCTAATCCTAACCATAACCCTAGCCCTAACCTGATCTCTAACTGTATCCATTACCATAAATATAAGTCTTTCCCAAATGCTAAGCCTAGGCCTAAACCAAACCTATCACTAACTCCAACCCTATCAATTACCCTAAACTTAACCTGAACCCCAAATCTAACCCTATCATTATCCTAACCATATCCCTAATGCTAATTTGAGCCTTAACGCTAAACTCAATCCTAAAAGAAACCCTAACCATGACCCTGATCTTAATAATTCCTCTAGCTCCAAACTGACCTTTACCATAAACCTAGACCTTACATTAGACTTAGCCAAAACCTAACACTAAAACAATCCATAACCATAACCCCAGAACTGACATTAGCCCTAGATATAATCCTAGCCCTAACCTGAACACAAATTCTAGCCAATATTAGCACTAAACATAGCCTTAATCACAACCCTAACCTTAAACTTAGGCCTAACTTAAAACAAACCCTATTCCTAATCTTAGACCTAACTTAGCCATATCCCTAAACCTAACCCTAACTCTAGCCCTAAGACTAAATCTAGCTCTCTCCCCAACCGTAAAAGTAGTTCTAGCCCTATTCCATACTGAAACTCTAAACCTAGCAATAACAGTAAGCCTAACCCTAGCCATTTCCTTAGTCCTAGCCCTAAACATAGATCTAACCTTAACTCTAAATCTAACCCTAATGCAGAGCCTAAGCCTAAACCTAACATTAACCTTAACCCTAACACTAATGCCACTCCTAAAACTAGCCCTAAATCTACACCTAGCCCTAATACAAAACCGAGCCATAGCCCTAACCCTATCCCTTAACCTAAACAAACCCTAACCCTACGCTTTTTCCTAACTCTAGACCTAATTCTAGTTTTAAGCAGAACCCTAAAACTAACCCTAATCCTGATTCTGACACTAACACTAACCCTAGCTTTAAACATTACCCTAAACATAACAATAGACCTAGTCCTAACCCTAACCCTAGCCTTAATACTAGCCCTAAATGTAACCCTAGTACTTACATTAACCATAACCCTAACACTAGCCCTAATGTAACCCAAAACCTAGCCTAATATGAGCCCTAAATGGAGCTTTAACACTGACGCTAACAATAACCCTAAACCTAGCACTAATAATAACCATAACCTAAGCTCTAAATCTAGCTCTAACCTTATCCATTACCCTAACCATTATTCTAAACCTAATGCTAACCCTAGGATTAAACCTTATCATGTCCCTAATCCTAACCCTATCCATTACCCTAAACCTAACTTGAAACATGACCTAAGTATATCATTACCCTAATCCTAAACCTATGCTAATTTGAGCCCTAAATTTAAAACTTAACCTATCAGAAACACTAATCATGACCCTGACCCAAACAATATCCTTAGCTCTAAAACTGGCCCTAATCCTAAACCTAACCTTTACACTGCATCTAACCTAACCCTAAATTATCTTTAACTGTAAAGCTGGACCTGAAATTATCCCTAGCCCTAATTTTAGCCCTAAACCTAGCCTTAATTCTAACTCGAACCATAACCTGATGTTTAACCCTAATTCTAACCCTCGCCCTAGCCCCTAAACTAGCTATTACCCCCTTATCCTAAACCTAACCATAAACTAAACCTAATCATAATCTTAAGCCTAACCTTAACACTTGCCCTAACCCTAGACCTAACCTAACACTATGCCTAGCACTAACCTTAATTTTGTCCTATCCTAACCCTAAACCTAGCCTTAAGGCTAACTCTAACTCTTGCTGTAGACCTAGCCCTAGTTCTATCCTTAGCCCTAGCCCAAACCTAGATCTAAACCTAACTCTAAATTTAAACCTAACTCTAAATTTAAACATAACCACAATTCTAAACCACACCCTAACACTAGCCCTAACAATAGTGCTAATCCTAATACAAAACCGAGCCATATCCCTAACCCTATCCCTTAACCTAAACCAAACCCTAACCCTACACCTTTTCCTAACTCTAGCCCTAATTCTAGCCTTATTCCTAGCCCTAATCTTAAAACAAAACCAAGCCATATCCTTAACCCTAACCCATAACATAAACCAAAACATAAATCTACACCTAACCCTAACACTAACTGTAAAAATAACCTTGAACCTGACACTGATCCTAACACTAATCCTAGCTCTAAACAATACCCTAACTTTAAATTAACCCTAACACCAGACCTAGCCTTAACCCTAACCCTAAAACTAGCCCTAATTGTAACCCTAGCTTGTACATTAGTTGTTGTCATTACCCTAGCCCTAACCCTAACATAAATCCTACACCTAATTCTAGTAATAACCCTAGCTTAAACCCTACTCTTAACCCTAACACTACCCTAACACTAACCCTAACCCTAGCCCTAACCCTATACCTGAACCTATAACTTACCCTAAGCCAAAATCTAAACCAAATGCTAACCCTAGTCCTAACCCTAATTCTTAGCCTATCTTAAACTCTAACAGTATTACTAGTTCTAAATTTAGTCCTCATTCTAGTTCCAACCCTAACCCTGACCCTTTCTGACCCTAACAGTAAACCTATGTCTAAACCTGATCCGAACCCTAAACCAAAGCCTAACACTAGCCCTACCAATAAGATTATATCTATACCTAACACTACCATAGATCTAGACCCAAAACTAATCATAAATATGGCTATAATTCTAGCCCTAGACCTAAACAAAATCCTAGCTGTAGCTCTAACTATAACCCTTAACCTAAACTAAACACTTACCCTACCCATAGACCTAACAGTAGTCCTAATTCTGGCTCTAACCCTAGCACTAATCCTATCAGGAATACTTACACTGACACTAACATTAACCTATCTCTAAACCTTACCCTAACCCCAAACCTAGTCCTAACACTAGATCTAACCAGAACCCTAAACCTAATAGTTGTCCTAAAAATAACCCTAGCATTAACCCTATTTTAACACTAATCTTAACCTGATAGTAGCCCTAACAATAACCATGTCCTAATCCTAGCCCTAAACCTAACACAAAACTGAGCCATAATCCTAGGCCTAAACTTAGCCCTAAGCATAATCCAAAACCTAACCCTAGCCCTAACACTAACCCTAATACTAACACTTGCCTTAGAACTAACCCTAGCTCAAAGCCAAACCCTTACCCTAAATATTACCCTAGCCCTATCCTAAACCATAACCCTAACCCTAGCTCTAATCCTAACCTTAATCCTAGCACGAACTTTAGATCTAACCGTGTCAATTACCCTAATTATAACCCAATCCCTAACACTAAAACTAACACTATCCATAAACGTATCCTAAGACCTAACCATAAACCTAAACCTCACCATAGCCCTAACCCTAGCAAAAATGTTAAGCCTTACACTAAACCTAATCCTAAGACTAGCTCTAATCCAAACTCTAAACCTAACCCAAAATCTAACATTTTCCATTAACCCTAAACCTAACTGTAACTGTAAGGAAAACTCTAGGCATAACCCAAATCCTAAACCAAACCCTAAACATAAACATATCCCTAGACCTGAACGTAAAACTAACCATCACCCTAGCCATTACCCTAGCTCAAAGAGTAATCCTTACCCTATCCTAACAATAACACTATCCCTAAACCTAATGCTTACCGTAAAACCAAACCTTAGCCCTACCCCTAAACCTAACTCTAATGTTAGACTAATCCAAACCATAACCTATTCTTAACCCTAGCTCTAAATCTATTCATTATAGTAAACATAATCCTAACCCAATGCTAACCTTAACTGTATTGCTAAACCTAATGCATCCATTACCCTAAAACTTAACTGAAACCTAAACATAACCCTATCCATTACCCTAACCCTAAGCCTAAACACAACACTAATTCAAGCCCTAAACCTAAACTCTGACCTAAACAAAATGCTAACCCTGACCCTATACCTAATAATACCCCTAACTCTAAACCTGACCAATAACCCTAAACATAGCTCTGACACTAGACCTAGCCATAACCTAACCCTAAAACTATCCTATTTATAACCCTAGACTTGATATTAGCCCTAGCCCTAGTTGTAGCCCTGAACCTAACAGAAACTCTAGCCCTAAACCTAGCCTTAATCCTAACCTAAACACTAACCCTTGCTTTAATCTTAATTCTAACCCTCTCCCTAGCCCTAAATCTATCTATAAATCCACACTTCCCCTAAATTTAATCCTGACACCAAAGCTAATCCTAAACCTAGCCCTACCCCTAGGCCTGACCCTAACAGTAACCCTAGCCCTAATCCTAGCCCTATTTTAGCTTTAACCCTAACCCTAACCATAAGTCTAATCATAATCTAAATCTAACTCTTGTCCTAGCCATTTCCCTAGTTCTAAACCTATCTTTTATGATAACACTAACCCTAGCCCTAACCCTAAAGCTGGATCTAACCTTATCTATAAATCTAACCCTAACCTCAAGCATAAACCTCACCCTAACAATAGCCCTAACCCTAACACTAATTCAAAATATAGCCCTAAACCTAGCCCTATCGCTAAAACAAAACTGAGCTATAGCCCTAAACCTAACCCTAACCCTAACACATAGAAGTCAAGATGAAGTGAAACATTAAAACACAAACTGTTCCTGACAGTGAACATTGAACTGAGAAGGCCCAACCTGGGAAACATAGCAGTGCTAGGTAAAAGACGAATCCTGACTGGTATCAAAGAAATTTGAACAAAACTAACTCTAACCCAAACATTAGTTCTAACCCTAGCCCTAACTCTAATCCTAAAACTAGGCCTTTCTTGTTTATAGAGATTGACGAAAAAAGTCCCAAATTGGGGTTCCTAGGATGGCAAGAAAATAGGTGAATCCTCCCCAGTATCAAAAATTCTGATCAATAATTGGGGAAGGTGTTTTAGTACATGCCTATTTCCCCTGTTTTCTACTAAAGTGCTCTTGGATAAATTGTTTTTTCATGCTTCAGCTTAAGGTACTTTCACAAGGAACAAACAAGAGCAGGCACACAGCAAAGTGATTGAGTGTGTGAAGTTTAATGCAGCTAGCACCAACCCTGTTTGATTTCCAGCTCCATTTGCATTCACACCTATAGGCCATAATGAAGTGAAAAATAAAAATTCAAACTGTTCCTGACACTGAACCATTGAACCTTGAAGGCCCAAACTTGGGAAGCCTACTAAGGTTGGTCAAAGATGAATCCTGTACAGTATCAAAAAAAAAAAAAAAAATCGAAGCTGTTTCAGTACATGTGTATTTTGCTTGCTCCTAAAGCACTCAGAGATAAAGTTGTTTCTTTCTACTTCAGCTTAGGGATAATTCACAGGAAACAAACCAGAGAATGCTCACTGAGAACTAATTAAGTGTGTGAAGTTTCAAGCAGCTAGCACAAACCCTGTTTAATTTCTAGCTTCATTTCCATTAACCCCTTTATGGCAAAAAGATGAGAAACAAGAAAATTAAAACTGTTCCTGAGAGAATACCCTTTTACATAGGAGGCCCAAATATTTGGGGTATAGTAAAAATAGGAAAAAGGTGAATCCTGCCCAGTACCATAGAAATCTTTTTAAAAATTAACTCTAACCCTAACACGAGGTCTAAACCTAGTCCTAACACTAAGTCTAACCCTAAACCCAACCTGTTTAGAGAACCTTTGATCATATAATTTTCAAAATTGGGGAGTCAAGTGGTGAAGCTTATAGATGAATCATGGGCAGTTTAGAAGAAATCTGACAAAATAATTGGGGAAGCTATTTCAGTATATGCATAGTTCCCTGTTTTCTCCTAAAGTGTTATAAGATAAATTTGTATCGCATGTTTCAGCTTATTACTAATTTCACAAGGAACAAACCAGAGAGTGCTCACAGAGAATTGATTGTGTGAAGTTTCAAGCAGTTAGCACCAATCTTGTTTGATTTACATGTCCATGTCTGTTTACCAATGTAAGTCAAAATGAAGTGAATCTGTAAAATACAAATTTTCCTGTCAGCAAAGAATTCAACCAAGAAGGCCAAAACCTGAGAAATATAGTAAGGCTAGGTAAAAATGCATCCTACCCAGTATCAAAGAAATTTGAACAAGACAAACTCTAACCCTAACACTAGACCTAACTCTAACCTAACCTGTTTCTAGAACCATTGATCATAGAAGTCTCAAAGTTGAGGAGCGTAGTGGGGCAAGCTAACAGATGAATCCTGCCCAGTATCAAAGAAATCTGACCAAATGATTGGGGGAGGTAGTTCAGTACATGCATATTTTCCTGTTGTCTCCTAAAATGCTCTCGCATAATGATGTTTTTGCATGCTTTATTTTTGGGATATTTCACAAGGATAATTCCAGAGCATACTCACAGAGAAGTGACTGAGTGTGTGAAGTTTCAATCAGCTGGCAGAAACCCTGTTTGATTTCCAGCTCCATTTCCATTTACAAATATAGGTCAAAATGAAGTGAAACCTTAAAATAAAAACTGAAATACTGACAGCAAACCAATGAACCTAGAAGGCCCAAACCTAGGGAACTTAGTAAGGCTAGGTAAAACATGGATCCTGCCCAGTATCAAATATACACGAACAAAACTGACTCTAACCCTAACACTAGGTTTAAACATAGCCCTTATACTAACCCTAATCTGTTTAGGGAACCTTTTATCATAGAAGTCAAAAATTAAGGTATCCAAATGGGGCAAGCTAACAGATGAATCTTGTGCAATATCAAAGAAATCTGACCAAAAAATTTGGGGAGGTATTTCAGTATATGTATATTTCTCTGTTGTCTCCAACAGTATTTTTTGATAAAGATGTTTTTGCATGTTTCATCTTTGGGATACTTTCACAAGGAAGAAACCAGAGTGCCCACATAGAACTGAATGAGTGTGTGCCATTTTAAGCAGCGAGCACCAACCCTGTTTGATTTCAAATTCCATTTCTATTTACCCATTAAAGTCAAATTGAAGGAAACCTTAAAATACAACTGTTCCTGACAGCAAACCATTGAAGGGATAAGGCCAAAACCTGGGGAAAATAGTAAGGTGAGGTAAAAGAGGAATTATGTCAGGTATCAAATGAATTTGAGCAAAATTCACTCTAACTCTAACACTAGATCTAACCGAATCCTAACCTAATTCTAACCTGTTTAGAGTACCTGTGATCATACAAGTCCCAAACTTGGGGAGCCTAGTGGCACAACTTATGAGATGAATCTTGTGCAGTATCAAAGAAATTTGATGAAAAATTGGGGGGGTATTTTAGTAATTCATATTTCCCTGTTTGTTTTCTTAAAGTGCTCATGGATAAATTGTTTTTTATGCTTCAGCTTAAGGTACTTTCACAAAGAAAAATCAAAGAGGGCCCACAGAGTGCTGATTGAGTGTTTGAAGATTCATGCAGCTAGCCCCCACCCTAATTGAATCCCAGCTCCATTGCATTCACACACATAGGCCCTAATGAAGTGAAACCTAAAAATTCAAACTGTTCCTGAGACTGAACAATTGAACATTGAAGGACCAAACTTGGAAGCCTAATAAGGCTAGGTCAAGGATGGATCCTGTACAGTATCAAATTAATCCAACTGAAAAATATTTGAAGCTCTTTCATTACATGGGTATTCTGCTTGCTCCTAAAACACTCAGAGATAAAGCTGTTACTTTCTACTTCATCTTAGGGCTACTTGCATGGAAAACACCAGATTGTGCTCACTGAAGATTGATGGAGTGTGTGAAGTTTTAAGCAGCTAGCTCAAACCGTGTTTGATTTCCTGCTTCATTTGCATTCACCCTTACAGGGCAAAAAGAAGAGAAACATGAAAATTTAAACTGTTCCTGAATACAAACCCTTTGTGTAGGAGGCCCAAACTTTTGGAGTATAGCCAAAAAAAAAAAAAAAAAAAGATGAATCCTGCACAGTATCATAGAAATTTGAAAACAAATCTAACTCTTACCTTAACACTAGAACTAAACCTAGTCCTAACACTAACCTTAACATGAAATTTAACTGTTTAGAGTCTATTTGATTCTAGAAATCCCACACTTGTGGAGACAAGTTGTGTAGGCTAAGAGATGAATATTTCACAATATCAAACAAATCTGACCAAATAATTGGGAACGTGGTTCAGGATACATGCATATTTCCCTGTTTTCTAGTAAAGTGCTTTCACATAAATTTGCTTTGCATGCTTAAGCTTAGGGCTACTTTTACAAGAAATAAACCAGAGAATGCCCATACAAAACTGATTGAGTGTGTGATGTTTGAAGTAGCTAGCACAAACTCTGTTGGATTTCCTGCTTCATTTCTGTTTACACACATAGGTCAAAATGAAATGAAAAATTAAAATATGAACTGTTGGGGAGAGCAAACCCTTGACCCAAGAGGCCCCAACATAAAGAATATAGTAAGGCTAGGTAAAAGTTTAATCCTGCCCAGTATCAAAGAAATTTGAACAAAACTAAATCTAATAAAACATTAGCTGTAACCCTAGCCCAAACTTAATACTAAATCTAAACTAACCTGTTTAGAAAACCATTGATCATAGGAGTCCCCATTTAAATGAGCCCAGTGGGTCAAGCTAACAGATGAATTCTGTGCAGTATCAAAGAAATCTGACCAAATAATTGGGAGGAGGTATTTCAGTATGTGCATATTTCCCTGTTTTCTCCTAAGGTGTTTTGGATAAATTATTTTTTCATGCTTCACTTT
Organism: Marmota flaviventris; assembly: GCF_047511675.1. Lineage (NCBI taxonomy): Eukaryota > Metazoa > Chordata > Mammalia > Rodentia > Sciuridae > Marmota > Marmota flaviventris. The sequence continues at coordinate 8,369,563 of NC_092509.1, forward strand.
AAGGTTCTTTTACAAGGAACAATCAGAGATTGCCCACAGAGAGCTGATTGAGTGTTTGAAATTTCAAGCAGCTAGTACTAACTCTGTTTGAATTCCAGCTCCAGTTTCATTCACCTCTATAGGCCATAATAAAGTGAAACCTAAAAATTCAAAGTGTTCCTGACAGTGAACTGGCAGACCTTGAAAATCCAAACATGGAGATCCTACTAAGACTAGGAAAAGGATGAATCCTGTAGAATATTAAAGAAATCCATGACAAAAAAAAAAAAAAAATGAAGCTTGCTCCTAACGTGCTCACAGATAAAGCTGTTTCTTTCTAACTCAGCTTTGGGCTACTACCACAAGAAACAATTGAGAGAGTGTGCACTGAGAACTGATTGAGTGTGTGAAGTTTCAAGCAGCTAGGAAAAACCTTGTTGGAGTCCAGCTCCATTTCCATTCACCCCTATAGGGCAAAATGTAGTGAAACATGAAAATTGAAACTGCTCCTGAGAGTAAACACTTTTACTCAAAGGCCCAAAGAATGGAAATAGATAAATCCTGCCCAGTATCCAAAAGGTGGAGAAAATTAACTCTAACCCTAACACTAGTTACAATCCTAACTCTAACCATAACCCTAAGCCTAACCTCTTAAGAGAACTTTTGATCACAAAATTTTTAAAATTGCGGACACTAGTGGGGCAAGCTTACATATGAATCCTGCACAGTATCACAAAAAATCTGATCAAATAATTGAGGGAGGTATTTCAGTACATGCATACTGCCTCGTTTTTTCCTAAAGTGCTCTGGGATAAACTGGTTTTGCATGCTTCAGCTTATTGATACTTTTAAAAGGAAAAAAAAAAAAAACAAAAACAGAAAGTGCCCACAGACAACTGATTGAGTATATGAAGTTTCAACCAGCTAGCATCAACCCTCTGATTTCCAGCTCCATTCTCATTTACCCATATAGGTCAAAATGAAGAGAAACATTAAAAACAAATTATCGCAAACAGCGAAACTTTGAAAAAAGAAGGCCCCAAACTGGGGCACATAGTAAGGCTGGGTAAAAGATAAATCTTCCAAGTATCAAAGAAATTTGAACAAAACAAACTCTAACCCTAACACTAGCTCTAAAACTAGCCCTAACCATAACCATAACACTAACCCTTACCTATTTAGAGGACCATTGATCCTAGAGTGCCAATCTTGGGGAGCCTAGTGGAGCAAGCTAAAGATGAATACTGTGTAGTATCAAAGAAATCTGATCAAATTGTTGGGAGACTTATTTCAGTGCATACATGTTTCTTTATATTCTCCTTAAGTTCTCTCGGATACAGTTTCTTTTGCATGCTTCATCTTCGGCCTGCTTGCAAAAGAAAGAAACCAGGGAGTGCCCACTGAAAACTGATTGTGTGAAGTTTCAAGCACGTTGCACCATCCCTGTTTGATTTCCAGCTCAATTTTCATTCACATCAATAAGCCATAATTAAGGGAAACCTTAAAATACAAACTGTTCCTGACAGTGAACCATTGAACTGACAAGGCCCAAACCTGTGGTCCCTAGTATGGCTAAGTAAAAGATGAATCCTGAGCAGTATCATAGAAATTTGAAGAAAACAAGGGCTGCATGGTTGCTCTTGGCACAGATGGAGGGCTCGGCTGTGCAGTTTCTCTGGGTGCAGATAGCAGTCTCATACACACAAGCACTCACTGCACAGATGGAAGGCAGCAGAGAAAAAAGAGGCTTTACTTCCTTGTCACCAGACAGAGCTCTGGACTCAGCCCAAGGTCACTCCAGAACCACCAACCACACCAAACACCATACATGGGTAATATATGGAATATATCTTACAAAACCTTACTCGCCATCTATCAGTGGGTGTGGCTACCAGCTTGGTTCTGCAGTTTATCAGGTACCCAGTTTCCAACTCCCCTACCTCCAGCTGTGATAACTCAAGATTTTTCTCACAAGTTTTTTTGGGGGTGCATCTATCAATGCCAAACAGCAACTCTACAGGCATCTGGTATTCATTTTAGAGACTAAGATGAGGGAGGCTCTAGGTAGAAGCTAAAGCCCTCTCACCCTGGCTACTTCCACCACCCTGAGCACAGAGACTCAAGCTAGGAATAGACAACTCTATCTAATGCAAGAAAAGAAAACAGAGTTCTGAGAGACTTTTTGTTCTTTCTTACTTTTCTTTTCTTGCTCTTATAATTCATTCTCCTCTACTCTTTCTCCTCTGGCCCTCACAACATCAACATTTGTGAAACTAAGAACTTTTCATGAAATTGGACTTTAAAAACTGAATCACTAGAAGTGTATAATATAGAAGAATTGCATAGGCCCCACCTCACACATCTTTATTTGCTCTTACTTGTCTTTCACCCTCTCTTTCTTTCTTTTCTTTTTATTTTTTCTTCTTTTTTTTTCTCCCTCTATCCCACTTTTAGCCTCCTAACTTTTACTATGTATACATAGGGTAATTTTATGAATACAGATAAGGAGTTTGAATTTATACCTTCCTTCATAAATTCCTCCTGTATATTCAGTAGAGTTCTTCTCCAAAGTTGCTAAGTTACATTAATCTCATACCCTCATTCCTTTCCGCCTTAATATAGCATCCTACCCCTGTCCCTCAGTTCTATATAAATCATGAGAAATGGTATGCCTTTCATGAAACTAATGAATATATTCTAAATAATAATTGAATTAATGTTATGGTTAGATCTAGAGTTAGGTTTTGATTTATGGTTAGGGCTTGGGCTAAGGATATGGCAAGGGTTAGGACTAAGGTTTGGGTTAGATTTAGGATTATGGTAAGGGATAGGGTTAGAACTAGTGATAGGGCTAGTATGAGAGTTAGAGTTAGTCTTAGGGCTAGGGTTAGGGTTATGGTTAGGGTTAGGGTTAGGGATAGGGCTAAATTAGGGCTAGTGTCAGTGTTAGATTTAGGCCTTGGGTTAGGACTAGACTTAGGATTATGTTGAGGGTAAGGTATTGGGTTATAGCTAGTTTGAGGGCTAGGGCCATGGTTAGAATTAGGGTTAGGGCTAGGGTTAGGTTTAGTGTTATGATTAAAGCTAGGTTTAGGGCTAGGTTGAGGGCTAATGTTTGTGTTAGGGTTCGGGCTAGTAATAGGGCTAGAACTAATGTCTGGTATACAGTTACAGTTAGGGATAGATTTAGTGTTAGGTTTATGGCTTGGTCCAGTGTAGGGGTTAGGTTGATACTAAAGGTCAGTTTTAGAGCTAGGGTTATTATTACGGTCAGAATCAAGGTGAGGGTTTGTGTTAGGTTAGGTTTTAGGTTTAGGGCTTGAATTATCATTAGGATTTTGGCTTAAGGTAATGAAAGGGTTAAGGTTAGGTTTTAGGTGTGTTCAATGTAATGGATATGGTTAGGGTTAGGCTTATGGTTAGCATAATGTTTATCATTAGGGTAATAGATAAGGTTAGACCTAAGATTAGGGGTAGGGTTATGTATAAGATTAGGGCTTTTTTTTTGGTTAGGGTTCGATTTATGTTTAGGGTTAAAGCTAGGTTTAGAGGCTGAAAATGTGGCTCAAGATGTAGCGTGCTCGCCTGGCATGTGCAGGGCGCTAGGTTTGACCTTCAGCACCACATACCAATAAAATAAAGATGTTGTGTTCACAGAAAACTAAAAAAAAAAAAAAAAAAAAAAAAAAAAAAAAAAAAAAAAAATTAGAAAAACTATTTTTAGGACTCAGATTGAGGCTAGGTTTTGGGTTAGAATAGGGCTAGGGTTAAGGTTACAGCTAATGTACAAATTAACATTTTGATTAGAGCTAGTGATAGAGTCAGTGATAGGGCTATGTCTAGTATTTGGGTTAAATTTATGGTTAAGATGATGTTTAGAGCTATGTTTAAAGTTAGGATCAGAGTCAGAGTCCAGATTAGTTTTCAGGTTAGGGTTAGGACTAGTATTAGAGATAGTATTAGGGCTAGATGTAGGGTTAGGGCTAGTTTTAGGATTAGGGCTAGTGTTAGTGTGAGGTTTAGGCTTAGGTTTAGGGTTAGATTTAGAGATAGGTTTATATCTAGGCTTTGATCTTATGGTAAGGATAGGGCTAGAATTAGGGCTAAGTTTAGGGCTAGGTATATGGTGATGGTAAAGCATAGGGTTAGAACTAGGTATAAAGCTAGGGTGAGAGTTTTAGTTAGTCTTAGAGCTAGGATTAGGTTAGGGTTAGAGATAGGGCTGAATTATGACTGGGATTAGGACTAGGTTAGTGGTAGGGTAAGGCCTATGTTGAGGGGTAGGGTTAGTGATAGGGTTAGGATTAGGGTTAGGTTTAGGATTAGGGATGAGATTATAGTTAATTTTAGGACTAGTGTTAGGATTAGATTTAGGGTTATGATTAGGTATAAATTTATGATTAAGGTGACATTTATGGCTAGAATATGGGCTAAGGTTTGTGTTAGGATTAGAACTAGGATTAGAGCTAGGGCTAAGGTCAGGTCTACAGTTAGAGTTAGGGAGAGTTTTAGGGTTAGGTTTATAGCTAGGTCTATTGTAAAAGTCAGGTTTCTTAATATGGTCAGGTTTATAGCTATGGGTGTTATTAGGGTCAGGGTCAGGTTTAGGGTTTTTTTTAGATTAAGGTTTACGATTAAGGTTTGAGTTATCATTATGGTTAGGGATATGTTAATGATAGTTTTAGATTTATAGTTCAGGTTAGTTGTAGGTTAATGGATAGGGTTATGGTTAAGAAGAGGATTAGGGTTCCGCCTAGGGTACGCAGAAGCATTAGGGTTATCATTAGGGAAATGGAGATGGTTAGAACTAGGGTTAAGGTTAGAATTAGGATTAGGATTAAGATTAGCATTAGGTTTATGGTTTGTCATAGGGTAAGGGATAGGTTTAGAGCTAGGGTTAAGGTTAGGGTTAGTGTGACAGCTAGGTTTGGAGCTCGGATTAGGGCTAGTTTTTGTGTTATGGTTATGGCTAGGATTAGAGCAATGGCTAATGTAAGAACTATGGTTTTTACTGTTAGTTTTAGGGTTATGGTTAGGGGTTAAACCTCTAGTGTTCGGATTATATTTAAGGTTAGGGTAAAATATAGATCTAGAGTTAGTTTTAGGTTAATAGGTTTAGGCTTAGTTTAGGGTTAGGGTGAGTAATTGAATTAAGGCTCACATTACTGTAAGGGTTTGGTTTACGGTTAGGGTGGCATTTAGAGCTAGGGTGAGTGTTAGCATATGAGTCAGAATTAGGGTTAGTATTAAGGTTAAGATTAGGACTCGAATTAGGGCTAGGTTTAGATCTAGGTTTAGTGTTAAGTTTTGGTTTAAGTTAAGGTTTAAAGTTAGGTCTATTGTTCAGTTTTGTTTTACTGCAAGGGTTAGTGTTAGGGCTAGTTTGATGATTAGCATTAAGGCTAGGGCTAGTGCTAATGTTAGGATTAGTCTTAGGGTTATGGTTAGATATAGGGTTAGGGTTAGATTTAGGGTTAGGTCTAGGAATAATTATTTGGCTGTGGTTATGGCTAGGTTTAGGGCTAGATTTAGGATTACAGTAATAAATAGTGTTAGAGGTAGGGATATGGCTAGTGTGAGTGTTAGAGTTAGTCTTAGGGCTATGGCTAGGTTTAGGGTTAGTGCTCACGTTAGGCCTAGAGTTAGGATTAAGATTAGTGTTAAGTTTAGTTTAAGGAATGGCATTATAGCTAGGTTTAGAGATAAGATGAAATTTAGAATTAGGGTTAGGGCTATGTTTAGGGTTAGGGTAATATTAAGGCTAGGTTTGGGTCTAGGATGAGGGCTCTGGTTTATTTTAGTGTTTGGGCTAGGATTAGGGCTAAGGCTAATATCAGATCTAGGGTTATGGTTAAAGATTGTTTTAGGGTTAGGTTTAAAGTTAGGGCTCGAATTAGCATTATATTTAGTGTTAGTGTAATAATAGGAAGAGGTTTAGGGTTTAGGTCTGGTTCAGAATAATGCATATGTTTAGGATTAGGGATAGGATTAGGATTTGGCTTAGAGTTATGGTTATGGCAATGAATAGGGTTAGAGATAGGGTTAGGGCTAGGGTTATGGTTTTGATTAGGGCTAGATTTAGGATTAGGTTTAGGTTTATAGCTCAGGTTAGGGCTTGGATTAGGGCTAGGTTTTGGGTTGTTAGTGCTAGGGTTAGGGATAAGCCTAATGTAAGTACCAGGGTTACAATTAGGGTTAAATTTAGAGTTAGGGTTAGTGGTAGGTCCAGTGTTAGTCTTAGGGTTAGGGTTAGGGTGATGTTTAGACTAGGGTTAGTATTATGGTCAGAGTCAGGGTCAGTGTTAGTTCTAGTTTTCAGCTTAAAACCAGAATTAGAGCTAACGTTAGGGTTAGGATCAAGGGTTGGTTTAGGTTAAGGGTTAGGGTTAGAGATACAGCTCAGTTTTGGTTTAGGGCTAGAGTTTAAGTTAGAATTAGAGTTAGGGTTAGGATTAGGGTTAGGCTTAGGTTTAGGTTTTTAATTAGAGTTAAAATTAGATCTAGGTTAGGGCTAGAGCTAATGATAGGGCTAGGGTTAGGGCTGGGTTAGTTCTATACATTACTGTTAAATTAGGATTAGGCTGCCAGTAAGGTATAGGGTTAGAACTAGTGGTAGGGCTAGGGTGAGAGTTAGAGTTATTCGAAGTGCTAAAGTTAGGGATAGGGTTATTAATAGGACTAAATTAGTGCTAAGATTAGGGCTAGTGTTAGTTCTTGGGTTAGGCCTATATTAGGTTTAGGGTTAGGATTAAGGCTAGGTTTATGGCTAGTATAAGGGCTGGGGTTTGTTTTAGATTTAGGGCTATGATTAGGGCTATGACTAATGTCATGTCTAAGCTTATGGTTGGGGATAGTTTTAGAATAAGTGTAATGGCTAGGTCTAGTGTAAGGGTTAGGTTTACTGTAAAAGTCAAAAATAGAACTAGGAGATTTATTAGGGTCAGGGTCAGTGTTAGAGTTTGTTTGAAGTGAGGTTTTAGGGATAGGGCTTGAATTAGCACTAGGGTGTGGGTTAGGGTAATGAGAGGGTTTTGTTTAGAGTTAACATTAGATTCAGTGTAATTGATAGGGTTAGGGTTAGCGATAGGGTTAAGGTTAGGCCTAGGGTTCACATTAGGGGAAGGGTTATGGTTAGTATAATCGATAGGATTAGAGCTAAATTTAGTGCTAGGTTTATGGTTAAGCATAGGTCTTCAGTTAGGGTTAGGGTTAGTGTTAAAACTATGGTTAGGCTTAGGTTTATGTTTACATAAGGGTTAAGTTTTGAGCTAGGGTTTGGGCTATGGTGAGGGTTAGGTTTAAGGTTATTTCTAGGTATAGTTTATAGTACTAAAAGGGTTAGGGTTAGGATTCGGGCTAGGACATCATTAGGGATAGGGTTAGCATTGGAGTAATGTTTACAATTAGATGTAGATTTAGGGCTATGTTTAACGTTAGATTGAGGCTTTGGCTTAGAGTTAGGGCTATGGTTATGTTTAGGTTTATAGTAAGGGTTAGAGTTTGAGCTAGGATTAGGTCTATGGCAAATGTCAGGTTTAAGGTTAGCTCTAGTTTTAGTTTTTCAGTTAGGTTTAGGTATAGCATTAAGCCTAGGATTATCAATAAGGTTAGGTTTAGGTTTAGAGTAATGGGTTGGTTTAGAGCTAGGTTTAGGGCTAGTGTTAAGGTAAGGATTAAGATTAGGGTTAGTGTTAGATTGAGAGATAGGTTTAGATTTGCTTAGAGTAATGTTTAGGCTTTGAGCTAGGATTAGGACTGAGGCGACAGTTAGGATAGGGTTAGGGTTATGCTTAAGGCTTGATTTAGGCCTACGATTACATCTAGATTTTGTGTTAGGTTTAGGCCTAGGGTTAGGGCTATGGGTAATGTAAGTGCTGGGGTTATTTGAGGGATAGCTGTATGGTTATGGTTATGGCTAGGTCTAGTGTTAGGTTTAGATTTTTGGGTATGGTCAGATTTAGAGATAATTTTACTCTAAAGGCAGGGTCAGTGTTTGGGTTAGAGTTAGAGTTAGGGTTACAGCCAGAATCAGGTCTATGTTTAGGTCTAGGGTTAGGGTTAGTTTTTGAGTTAGGTGAAAGATTATTGTTACGGCTAGGGCTAGGTTTATGTTTAGGTCTTAGGCTAGAGTTAAGGCTAGATTTAGGTTTTGGTTTACGTCTAGAGCTAGTGTTAGGGTTTTGTCTAGGGTTAGGTTCAGTTTTAGACCTAGGGTTAGTATTAGGGTCACAAAAAGGGTCAGCGTTATCATTAGGGTTTCGGATAGGGTTAGAGCTAGAATGAGGGCTAGTGTTAGAACTATTAATAGGGTTAGGGTTTTGGTTAGCCTAAGGATTAGAGATAGGCCTAGGGTTACCATTAGAGTTAGGGTTTTTCTTAAGTTAAGGGATAGCCTTAGAGCTAGGGTTAATGCTACAGGTAGGTTTAGGGTTAGGGTTAAATATAGGTTTAGAGCTAGGATTAGGGCTAGTATTTGTGTTAGAGTTAGGGCTAGTTTGCGCTTTGGCTAATGTAAGAACCAGGGTTACAATTAGGGTTAGTTTTAGGGTTAGGGGTAGGAGTAGGTCTAGTGTTAGGTTTAGGTTTAAGTTTAGGGTAATATTTAGAGCTAGGGTTATTGTGAGGATATGAGTCAGCATCGGGGTTAGTTTTAGGGTTATGGTTAGGACTCAAATAAGGGCTAGGGTTACTCTTAGTGTTTGGTTTAAGGTGAGGGCTGTGTTTAGAGCTAGGGTGAATTTTAGGATATCAGTCTGGGACAGGGTTAGATTTAAGGTTAGGGTTATTACTTGAATTAGGGCTAGGGTTACTGTTATGTTTTGGTTTAAGATTAGGGTGGTCTTTAGAGCTAGGATCAGTGGTAGCGTATGAGTCAGGGTCAGGATAATTTATAAGGTTAGGGTTAGGACTCGAATTAGGGCTAGGGTTACATCTAGGTGTAGTGTTACTGTTTGGTTTAAGTTAAGGTCTAGGGTTAGGGCTGCTGCTCAGTTTTGTTTTAGTCATAGGTGTAGGGTTTGGGCTAGTTATAATATTAGCATTAGGGTTAGGGCTAGTGTTAGTGTTAGATTTAGGCTTTGTGTTAGGTTTAGATTTGGATTTAGTGTTAGATCTAGGATTAGGGCTAGGTCTAACTATAGGGCAAGTGTTAGGGCTAGGGTTATGGTTAAGGTAACAGATAGGGTTAGAACTAGGGCTAGGGCAAGGGTGAGAGTTAGAGTTAGTCATAGGCCTAGGTTTTTTGTTATTTTTAGAGATAGGGCTAAGTTATGGCTAGGATTCTGGCTAGGTTTTGTTTTCAACTTAGGCCTAGTTTTAGGGCTAGGTTTATAGTTAATTTTAGGGTAAGGTATGGTGTTATAGTTGGTTTAGAGATAAGGTGAGGGTTAGAATTAGTGTTAGGGTTATGATTAAGGCTAGGGTAAGGGCTAGGATGAAGGCTAGGGTTTGTTGTAGAGTTAGGTCTACAATTAGGTCTAGGGATAATGTCAGGTCTAGTGTTACAGTTTGGGGGAGATTTACGATTAGGATTGTGTCTATGTCTAGTTTAAGTGTTAGGCATAGGGTAAGGGTCAGGTTTAGAGATAGGTATATTTTTAGGGTTAAGATCAGGGTTAGGGTTTGTTTTAGGTTAAGGTTTTAGATAGGGCTCAAATGAGCATTAGGGTAAGTTTTAGAGTTAGGGTTAGTGACTGGGTTAGTTTTAGGTTTCAAGGTATGTTTAGGGCAATGGAGAGCTTTAGGGTTATCAAAAGAGTTAGGGTTATGCCTACGGTAAGTATTAGGATTAGGGTTATCATAAGGATAATATATAGGTTTAGATCTATGGATAGGGCTTAGGTTAGGTTAGGTTTTTGGTAAAGCGGAGTAACCCTAGTGTAGTGTTAGGGTTAGGTTATATTTAGGGTAAAGTTTAGGTTTTGAGCTAGTGTTAGTTCTAGGATGATGGTTAGGTTTAGTGTTATGGTCAGGGTTAGGTTTAGGGTTAGGGCTAGGTTTTCATTAGGGTTAGGATTAGGTTTAGGGTAATAGATTGGGTTAGATGTAAGGTTAGCTTTATGCTTAAGGTTAGGTTTAGGTTTAAGTTTAGTTTTAGGGCTAGGTTTACTGTTGATTTTAGGGTAAGAGATATTGTTTGAGTTAGGGCTAAGGTTATGGCAATGTTTAGGTTTAGGCTTAGGTTTAGGATTAGGTTTATGATTTAGGTTAGGGTTTCGGTTAGGTTTAGGAATAGGGTTATCATTAAGGTTAGGGTTAGAGTTAGGGTAATATCTAGGATTAGAGCTAGTGTTAGGTCTAGTGTTAAGGTTAGGTTTGGGGCTACGGTTAGGCTTATGCTTAGGGATAGTGCTAGGATTATGTTTAGGTTAAGAGTTAGGCTTTGAACTAGGGTTAGGACTAAGGTGAGATTTAGTGTTAGTGTTAGGACTAGAGATAGGGTTAGGGTGAGGGTTATGCTTAGGGTAGGTTTAGGCCTCAATTGGGGTTATGGTTATTTAAGTTTTCTGTTAGGTTTAGGCCTAGGGTTAGTGCTATATGTAATGAAAATCTAGGGTTCTGATTAGAGCTAGTTTTAGGGTTAGGGTTACGGCTAGGTATAGTGTTAGGTTTAGATTTTGGGTTAGGGTCAGGTCTAGAGCTAGGTTTAATGTTAGGGTCGGGGCTAGAGTTCAGGTTAAAGTTAGGATTAGGGTGAAACCAGAATAGGACTAGGGTTAGGTCTAGTATTAGGGTTATTGTTTAGTTTAGTATAAGTGTTATTTTTAGGGCTAGCACTAAATTTTTGTTTAGGTCTAGGGTAGAGTAATAGCTAGAATTAGGATTAGGTTTAGGTCTGGGGCTACTGTTAGGTTTAGGTTTATGTATAAGTTTACTGGTAGGGCTAGTTTCAGGTTTCAGTTTCGGTTTAGGGTCAGGTTTAGACCTATAATTAGTGTTAGGGAGAATAAGGGTGAAGGTTAGGGTGAGGTTTTGGATTAGCTTTAGATCAAGAATGAGGGCTAGTGTTAGGACTAATAATAGTGTTATTGTTTGTGTTTGGCTAAGGTTTAGGATTAGGACTAGAGTTAGCATTATGAATAGGGTTTGGCTGAGCATAATGGATAGGATTAGAGCTAGGCTTAGGGCTAGGATTATGGTTAGGTTTAGGGCTAGTTTTAGAACAAGGGTTAGGGTTAAATCTAGTGTTATGGCTTGGATTAGTGCTATTTTTGTGTTAGAGTTACAGTTAGGGTTTGGCTAAGGCCAATGTAAGAACCAGGGTTATAATTAGGGTTAGTTTTAGGGTTAGGGTTTCAGCTAGGTCTAGGGTTAGCATTAGATTTAGGGTTAGGGTGATATCTAGAGCTAGGGTTTGTGTTTAGATATGAGACAGGGTGAGGGTTAGTTTTAGGCCTAGGATTTTAATTAGAGCTCGGGTTATTGCTAGTTATGTGTTGGGTTTTGGTTTGGAGCAATGACTTTTTTTGTTGTTGTTCTTTTTGTTTTTTTAGGACTAGGGCTTGGATTAGTGCTAGTTTAGGATTAGCAATAATGTTAGAGCTAGTGGTAGAATGAGAATTAGGCTTAAGATTAGGGTTAGATTTAGAGTTACGTTTAGATCTAGGGATAGGGCTATTGCTAGGGTTAGGGCTCAGGTTAGGGTTATTGTGAGGGTTATGGTAACATATAGGTTTACAAATAGAAATATGGCTAGGCTGTGAGTTAGAGTTTGTCTTAGGGCTAGGTTTACTGGTAGGGTTAAGGTTAGGGTTCAAAGAGGGCTAGGATTAGCGATGCGATTAGTGTTAGGGTTAGGCCTATTGTTAGGGCTAGTGTTAGGGTTAGTTTTAGGGGAAGGGATGGGGTTATATAGCTAGGATAAGTGCTAGGGTGAGTGTTATATTTAGGGCAAGGTCTAGGGTGAGGGTTTGGGTTAGGATTAATTCTAGATTTAGGACACATATTTAGGGCTTGTGTTTGTGTTAGGGTTAGGCCTAGGATTAGGGCTAGGGATAATATCAGGTCTAGGGTTTTGTTTAGGGATAGTATTAGGGATAGGTTTATGGTTAGGTCTAGTGTAAACATTAGGTTTAGTGTAGGGGTCAGGTATAGAGCTATGTTTTTATTAGGATCAGAGTATGAGTTAGGGTTTGGTTTGGGTTAAGGTTTAAGTTTAGGGCTCCAATATAGCATTAGGGTTAGGGTTAGGGTTAGGCTTAGGGTTAGAGTAATGGATAGAGTTAAGTTTACAGTTGAGGTTAATTTTAGAGTAATGTATATGTTTAGTGCTAGAGATAGGGTTTGGGTTAAGTCTACAGTTATTATTTGATTTAGGCTTATGTTTAGAGTAATGAATTGTTTTAGTGCTAGTGTTAGGGCTTAGGTTAAGTTTAGGATTAGGGCTAGGGTTTGGGTTACTCCTAGTGTTAGTTTTAGGCTTCAGTTTAGGGTAAATTGTAGGGATTGAGCTAGGGTTAGGGTTAGAATCAGGGCTATCATAAGGGTTAGGGCTAGGGTTAGGATTAGGGTTAGGGCTAGGTTTAGAATTAGTGGTAGGGTAATGTTTAGGGGAATGGATAAAGTTAGAGCTAGGATTTGGGCTATGGTTACACTTAGGATTAGGGATAGTGTTAGGGTCATGTTTAGAGCTAGGGTTATGTTTAGAGTAAGGGTTAGAGTTTGAACTAAGGTTAGGGTTAGTGCAAGCATTAGATTTAGGGTTTGTGCTAGGTTTATGGTTAAGTTTATGCTTAGGTCTATGTTTAGGGCTTGTATTAGGGCTAGGTTTTGTGTGAGGTTTATGGCTAGTGTTAGGGCTATGGGTAATGTAAGAGCTAAAGTTATGGTTATGGCTAGTTTTTTTGGGTTAGGATTATAGATATGTATACTGTTAGGTTTAAGTTTTGCGTTAGGATTAGGTTTAGAGCTATGGTTTGTTTTCGGGTAAGCATCAGTGTTTGGGTTAGCATTGGATTTATGGTTAGGGCCAGAATTAGAACTAGGGTTAGGTCTAGGGCTAGAGTTAGCCTTTGCATTATGTTAATATTTATTTATGTGTTAGTGCTAGATTTGTGTTTAGGACTACGGCTAGAGTCATGGCTATATTTAGGAATAAGTTTTGGTATAGTGCTATTGTAATGGTTAATTTTAGGTATAGGTTACTGGTAGGGATAGTGTTAGGGTCCGGTTTAGTGTTAAGGTCAGGCTTTGACCTAGGGTTAGGGTTAGGGTAAAAATAAGGGTGAGGTTTAGGCTTAGGCTTCAGGTTAGTGTTAGAGATATAATGAGGGCTAGGGTTAGGACTAGTAATAGAGTTAGTGTTTGGGGTAAGCTAAGGGTTAGGGTTAGAACTAGGGTATCATTAGGGTGAGAGTTTTGCTTAGGGTAAGGAATAGGTTTAGAGCTAGGTTTTGGGTTAAGGTTAGCGTTAGGGTTAGGGTTTAAGCTAGGGTTGGGGCTCAGAGTAGTGCTAGGTTTTCTGTTAGAGTTAGAGCTATGGCTAATGGAAGAACTAGCTTTACGGTTAAAGATAGTTTTAGGATTAGGATTAGGGCTAAGTATTTTATGGGTTAGTTTTAGGGTTAGGGTGATGTTTAGAGGTAGGGTTAGTTTTAGGGTCAGAGTCAGGTTCAGTATTAGTTGTAGGGATAGGGTTAGGACTAGGTATAGCATTAGGATTTGATTCATTTTAAGAGTTAGAATTAGAGATATAGGTCAGTTTTGTTTGTGGGCTATGGCTAGGGTTAAGGCTAGTTTTCAAATTAGAATTAGGGTTACTTCTAGTGTTAGGGTGAGGTTTATGTTTAGACTTAGGGTTACATTTAGAGTTAGGGTTAATTCTAGGTTTAGGACTATGACTAGGGTCAGGACTAATGTTAGGGCTATTGGTAGGGTTAGGCAATAGATAAGGTTGGTACTAGATATATGTCTAGGGCTGGAGTTAGGGTTAGTATTAGGACGAGGGTTAGAGTTAGGGGTACAGTTACTAATAAATTAGGCCTAGGATTAGAGCTATGGTTAGTGTTAGATTAGGCCTAGGGTTAGGGATAAGGTTTTTTATTGATAGTGTTATGGTTAGTGTTAGTGAAAAGTATGTGGTTATACCTAGGTTCAGAACTAGGGTGAGGGTTGAAATTAGGGTTTTGGCCAGGATTAGGTTTCAGGTTAGAATTAAGGCTAGTTTTAGGGCTAGGATGAGTGCTCGTGTTTGTGTTAGGTTTAAGGCAAGACTGAGGTAGAGTGGTAATTTCAGATCTAGGATTATTGTTATGGATACTGTTATGGTTAGTTTTATGGCTTGGTGTAGTTTAAGGGTTATGTTTAGGGTAAGGGTCAGGTTTAGAGCTAGGTGTGTTATTTTAGAGTCAGTGTCTTGCTCTGAGTTTGGGTTAGTTTTTTTGTTTAGTTTTAGGGAACAAATTAGCATTAGTGTTAGGGTTCGGGTTAGAGTTAGAGTAATTGATAAAGTTAAGTTTAGTGTTCAGGTTAGGTATAGGTAAGGATAAGGTTAGTGTTAGCGATAGGGTTAGGGTTAGGCCTAAATGAATAGTTCTAGATTTAGGTTTAGGACTAGGGTTAGTGTTAGGTTTAGCATAACTGATAGGGTTTGAGCTAGGATTAGGACTATGTCAAGGGTTACATTTACGGTTAGGCCTATGGTTAGGTTTATAGTTAGGGTTAGTGTAAGTTTAGGGTTAGGACTAGGGTTAAGTTTAGAGTTAGAGTTAGAGTAGGTTTAGGGGTAGGGCTAGTGTTATTGCGACGTTTATAGTTAGTGTTAGGGTAATGGGTGGGGTTAGAGCTATGTTTAGAGCTATGTTTGGGTTATGTTGAGGGTAATGGATAGGTTTATGTCTAGAGTTATGGTTAGGATTAGGGCTAGGGTTAGGGTTGGAGTTATGCCTATGGTTAGTGTTAGGGTTAGGTTTAGATTAAGAGTTAGGGTTTGTGCTATGCTTAGGGCTAGGGCGATAGTTAGAATTAGTGTCAGTTCTAGGTTTATGATTAGGTTTAAGTTTGGGGCTAGGTTTCGCATTAGGGTTAGGGTTATGTTTAGGGTAATGGATAGGGTTTGATCTAGAGTTAGGGCTACGATTATGGTTAGGATTAAGTCTAGGGTTAGGTTTAGGTTTAGCGCCAGTTTTAGGACTAGTGTTAGGTTTAGGGTAATGGTTAGGGCTAGGGTTAAGGTTAGGGTTAAAACGAGGTGTAATGCTCAGTTTAGGGCTAGGTTTTAGGTTAGGTTAGGGCTAGGATTAGGGCTATGGCTAATGTAAGAACTAGAGTTATGATAGGGCTACTTATAGGGTTACAGTTAGGTCTAGTTCTAGTTTTAGTGTTAGGTATACTTTTAGGTTGATGTTAGAGCGAGGTAGTGTAAGGTCAGAATCAGGCACAAGGTTAGTTTTAGGGTTAGGTTAGGATTGGAATTAGGGCTAAGATTAGAGCTAGGTGTAGGTTTAGGTTTGATTTAGGTTAAAGGTTAGGGTTAGGGCTAAGGCTCAGTTTTGTTTTAGGGCTTGAACTAGATTAGGACTAGTTTTATGATTAGTGTTAGTTTTCGGCCTAGTGTTAGTGTGAGGTTTAGGCTTAGGGTTATGGTTGGACATAGAGTTATGATTAGTTCTAGGGTTATGGCTAGGGCTCGTCTTAGTGCTAAGGTTAGGGCAAGTTTTAGGGTTATGGTAAGGGATAGGTTAGATCTAGGAATAGGGCTAGGGCGAGAGTTATAGTTAATCTTAGTTCTAGTGGTAGGGTTAGTGCTAAATTAGGGCTAGGATCAGGTCTAGGATTAGTGTAAGTGTTAGGTCTAGAGTTAGAGTTAGGGTTAGATTTGGGTGAACGTGTGGGGTTATAGCAGGGTTTAGAACTAGGGCAAAGGACAAAATTATGGCTAGGGATAATGTTAGCGTTCGGGTTAGGATCAAGTCTTGGTTTAGGGTTAAAATGAGGGCTAGTGTTTGTGTTAGGATTATGACAGGAATTAGGGCTAGGGATAATATCATACTAGGGTTATGCTTAGGGATAGTTTTTGGGTAAGAATTTATGGCTAGGTCTAGTGTAAGATTTAGGTTTAGGGTGAGGTTCAAGTTGAGAACTAGGGGTATTATAATAGTGAGAATCAGTTTTTTTTTTGGGGGGGGGGTTTAGGTTGAGTTTAGGGTTATGGGTCAAATTACATTAGGTTTGAGTTAGGGTTAGGGTAAGGGATAAGGTTAGGTTTAGGACTCAGGTTAGATTCATGGTAATGGATAGGGTAAGGGTTAGGCCTAGGGTTAGCATTAGATTTATGGTTATCATTAGGGTAATGGATATAGTTAGAGCTAGGGTTAGACCTACAGTTATATTTAGGATTAGGGCTAGAGTTAGGGTTAGGTTTACGGTTAAGGCTAGGGTTAGGTTTAAGGTATGGGTTAGGGTTTGAGCTAGGATTAGTGCTAAGGATAGGGTTAGGTATAGGATTAGGTCTAGGGTTAGGATTAGGGTTACCATTAGTGTTAAGGTAATGGACAGGTTTAGAAGTTGGGTTAGGGTTAGGGTTAGATTTAAGTCTAGGACTAGAGTTAGTGTTATGTTTAGCATAATTGTTAGAATTTGAGCTAGAATTAGGACTACGGCAAGGGTTAGGTTTATGGTTCAGTCTAGGGTTAGGTTTACAGTTAGGTTAGAGTAGGTTTAGGGTTAGGGCTAGGGTTATAATGACCTTTATGTTTAGGGTTAGGGTAATAAGTGAGGTTAGAGCTAAGGTGAATTCTAGTTTTATGTTTAGGATTAGTCCTCGGGTTAGTGTTAGGGTTAGACTTATCATTGTCTTATGGTTAAGTAAAGGGTAAGGGTCAGGGATTGAGTAAGTGTTAGGGCTAGGTTGAGGCTTCAGGTTAGGATCAGGGCTAGGGATAGAGTTAGGGTTAGGATTAGGGTTATGGCTAGGTTTACCATTAGGTTTAGGCTTATGGTTGGGGTAATGGATAGAGTTAGAGCTAGGGTTTGGGCTATGGTTATGGTTAGGATTAGAGCTAGGATTGAGGTTAAGTTTTGGGTTAGGTTTATGTTTAGGGTAAGGGCTAGGGATTGAGCTAGTCTTAGTTATAGGGCTGGTTGAGGATTAGGTTCAACCTTTGGTATAGGGACAGGATTATGGTAGGTTTAGGGTTAGGGTTTAGGATAGGGCTAGGGTTATCATTAGGGTTAGGGTAATACATATGGTTAGTTGTAGGTTTAGGTTTAGGGTTAGATTTAGTTTTAGGGTTAATATTAAGGCTATGGTTATGTTTAGGTTTATGGTACGTGTTAAGTTTTGAGCTAGGGTTATGGCTATTGCGAGTGTTAGTTTTAGGGTTAGGCCTATTGTTAATTTTCTGGTTAGGGTTAGGGTTATTGATAGGGTTAAGGCTAGGGTTATCAATACAGTTAGGTGTAGGGTTATGTAAGGTGTAGGGTTAGAGCTAGGTTTAGGGATAGGGTTAAGTTCAGGGTTAGCTCTAGGGTTAGGGTTTAGAGTAAGGTATAGGTGTAAATTTATATTTATGGTAAAGGTTAGTCTTTGAGTAAGGTTTAAGACTAAGGCTAGGGTTAGGTTTAGGGCTAGGGTTAGTGTGGTTGTAATGCTTAGATCAAGATTTAGGCCTAGAATTCACTCTAGGTTTTGTGTTAGGTAAAGGAATAGAGTTACGACTATGGGTAATGTAATAGCTAGGATTATGATTAGGGCTAGTTGTAGGGTTAGGGTTATGGCTAAGTCTAGTGTTAGGTTTAGGTTTTTGGTTAGGGTCAGGTTTAGAAATAGGTTTAGTGTTAAAGGCAGGGTCATTGTTCAGGCTAGAGTTAGAGTTAAGTTTAAAGCCAGAATTGGGACTAGGTTTATATCTTTGGGGAGGATTAGTCTTTGGTTTAAGTTAAGGGTTATTGTTAGGGCTAAGGCTAGATTTTTGTTTAGGTCTCGAGCTAGAGTTAAGTCACAATTTAGGATCAGCTTTAGTTCTGGGGCTAGTGATAGGGTCTGGATTAGATATAAGTTTAGTGGTAAGGCTAGTGTTATGGTTTGGTCTAGTGTTAGGGTCAGGTTTAGACCTAGGTTAGTGCTATGGTCAGAATAAAGTCAGGGTAAGGTTAATATTTGAGATTGTGTAGAGCTAGAATGAGGGCTAGGGTTAAGACTATTAATATGGTAATTGTTTTGATTAGGCTGAGGATGAGGGATAAGTCTATGGTTACCATTAGGCTTAGGGTTTTGCTTAGAGTTAGGGTTAAGGTTAGAGCTACTGTTAAGACTTGAGTTAGGGCTAGGGTTAGGGTTAAAGCTGTATGTAGGGCTTGGATTACAGCTAGTCTTTGTGTTAGTGTTAGGGCTACTGTTAGGGCAACAGGTAATGTAAGAACCAGGGTTATTTTTAGGGTTAGCTTTAGGGTTAGGTTTAGGGGTAGTTCTAGTGTTAGTGTTATATTTAAAGTTAGGTTGATATTTAGAGCTAGAGTTATTTTTAGGATAAGAGTCAGGGTCAGGGTTAGTTTTAGGGTTTGAGTTAGGACTCGAATTATGGCTAGGATTACTGTTAGGGTTCGGTTTAAAGTTGGCATCATGTTCAGAGCTAGAGTGAGTGTTAGCATATGAGTCAGGATGAGGGTAAGATTAAAGGTTAGAGTAAATACTCAATTAGGGCTAGGATTAGTTTTTGTAGTAGTTTAGGATTTGGTTTAAGTTAAGGTTTAGGGTTAGGTATATTGCTCAGTTTTGTTTTAGTCCTAGCGTTAGAATTAGGGCTAGTTTACAAGTAGTATTAGGGTTATGGCTAGTGTTAGTGTTAGGCTTAGACTTAGAGTTAGGGTTACATTTTTAGTTAGGTTAGATCTAGGATTAAGCTAGGATTAAGGATAGGGCAAGGATTAGGGCCAGGGTTTGAGTTAAGATAAGGGATAGGTTTAGAACTAGGGATAGGGCTAAAATTAAAGTTAGGGTTTGGGATAGGCTAAAATTAGGGTTAGGATAAGGGCTAGGATTGTTGTTCAGCTTAGGCCTAGCAATAGGGATAGGGTTAGGTTAAAGTTTAGGATAAAGAATGGCACATTATAGCTAGGTTTAGATGTAAGGTGAGGGTTAGAGTTAGGGTTAGGGCTAGGGTTGGGGTTAAGGTTATGGTTAAGTCTAGCTTTAGGTCTAGGTTTAGGCCTAATGTTTGTGTTAGATTCAGAGCTAGGATTAGTGCTAGGGATAATATCAGATCTAGGTTAATGGTTAAAGACAGATTTAGGGTAAGGCTTATGGCTACGTCTAGTGTAAGTGTTAGGTTTAGGGTAAGGGTCAGGTTTAGAGCTCGGGGAATTATTAAAGTTAGGATTTGGCTTGGGTAAGTACTTAGGTTTATGGCTCAAATTAGCATTAGGGTTAGGTTTAGGGGTATAGTTAGGGTTTGTTTTAAGGTTCAGGTTTGGTTTAGGGTAATTGATACAGTTAGCGTTAGTAATAGGGCTGGGGTTAGGCATAAGGTTAGCATTAGGGTAAGGTTTATGGTTAGGGTAATTGATAGGGTTAGAGCTTAGGTTAGAACTAGAGTTATGGTTAGTAATATGCCTTGGGTTAGCATTAAATTTAGTGTTAGAACTAGGGTTAGGGTTAGGCTTAGGGTTATGTTTAGCATATAGGTTAGGTTTTGAGCTAGGGTTAGGGCTAGGTTAAGAGTTAGGTCTAGGGATAGGATGAGATAGATTTAGGGTTAGAGTTATAGTTAGGGCTTGGGTTATAATTAACGTTAGGGTTAGGGTTAAGGTAACGGATAGGGTTAGGTTAGGTTTAGATTTGGTTTAGAGATATAATTAGTGGTAGGGTTAGGATTACAGCTATGGTTATGTTTATGTTTATGGTTTGGCTTAAGGTTTGATCTATAGATAGGGCTATGCTGAGTTTAATTTTAGAGTTTATCTATGGTTAGTTTTCTGGTTAGGATTTGAGTTAACGTTAGAGTTCGGGCTAGGATTATCAATAAGTTTAGGTTTGGGTTAGGGTTTTAGGTAGGTTTAGAGCTAGGTTTAGGGCTAGGTTAAGTTTAGGATTTAGGCTACGTTAGGGTGAGATTTAGGGATAGGTCTAGGTTTATATTTAGGGTAAGGGTTAGGCTTAGAGCTTTCTTAGGACTAAGGTGAGGGCTAGGGTTAGGTATAGGGCTAGTGCTAGGGTTAGGGTTATGCATAGGGCTAGGTTTAGGCCTAAAATTAGCTCTATGTTTAGAGTTGGGTTTAGCCTTAAGGTTAGGGCTATGAGTAATGTAAGATCTAGGGTTATGATTAGGGCTAGTTTTAGAGTTAGGGTAAGGACTTAGTCTAGAATTAGTTTTAGATTTTGTTATTTTCAGGTTTAGAGTTAAGTTTAGTATTAAAGCCAGGATCAGTGTTTGGGATAGAGTTAAAGTTAGGTTTAAAGCCAGAATTAGGACTAGGTTTAGGTCTAGAGGTACACTTAGTGTTTGGGTTAGGTAAAGGTTTTTTTTTTTTTTTTTTTTTTTTTTTTTTTTTTTTTTTTTTTTTTTTTTCTAGTGATAGTGCTAGGATTTTGTTTAAGTCTAGAGCTAGAGTTGAGGATAGATTTAGGATTAGGGTTAGGTATAGAGCTAGTGGTAGGGTTAGGTTTAGGTATAAAGTTGTAAGTAGGTCTAGTGTTAGGTTTTGGTTTAAGGTTAGTGTGAGGTTTAGACCTAGGGTTTATGTTAGGGTCAGAATAAGAATCAGGGTTGGGGTTAGGGTTTGGGATAGCATTATAGATAGAATGAGATCTAGCATTAAGACTGTTAATAGGTTTAGGGTTTGGTTAGCATAAGGATTAGGGATAGGTCTAGGGTTACCATTAGGTTTAAGGTTTTGCTCAGGTTAAGACAGAGGGTTAGGGCTAGGGTTAGGTTTAAGTTAGGGTTAAAACTAGGTTTAGGGCTCAGATTAGGGCTAGTTTTTGTGTGAGGTTTAAGGCTAGGGTTAGGACAACGGCTATTATAAGAACTAGGGTTAAAATTATGTTTAAGTGTAGGGGTAGGTCAAATGTTTGTGTTAGATTTAAGATTAGGGTGATATTTATAGCTAGGTTTAGTGTTAAGATATCAGTCAGGTTAAATGTTAGTTTTAGGGTTAGTGTTAGGACTTTAAGTAGGGCTAGGTTTACTGTTAGAATTCAGTTTAAATTTAGGGTGGTGTTTAGAGCTAGGATGAGTGTTGGGATATAATTCAGGTTCAGGGTTATATTTAAGGTTATGATTAGGACTCAAATTAGAGCTAGCATTAGGTCTAGGTGTAGTGCTAGGGACTGGTTTAAGTTAAGGTGAGTGTTAGGCCTGTTGCTTGGTTTTGTTTTAGTGCTATGGCTAGGATTAGGGCTAGTTTTATGATTAGCTTTAGGGTTAGGACTAGGGTTATGGTTAGGTTTAGGATTAAGGCTAGGATTTGGGCTAGATTTTGTGTTAGGTTAAGGACAAGAATTAGGGCTAGGACTAATGTCAGGTCTAGGTTTATAGTTAGTGATATTTTTAGGGTTAGGTTTGTGGCTAGGTAAAATTAAAGTGTTACGTTTAGGGAAAGGTTCAAATTAAGAGCTGGGGTATTATTAGAGTCAGAGTCAGGCTTCGGGTTTGGGTTAGGTAATGGTTTAGGGTTAAGGCTCAAATTAGCATTAAGGTTAGAATTAGGGTTAGGGTAATGGACAGTGTTAGATGTAGGGTTGAGGTTAGGTTTAAGGTAATGGATATGGTTAGGGTTTGTGATAGGTTTAGGGTTAGGCCTAGGGTTAGCATTAGTGTTATGGATATAGTTAGGGTAATATATAGGGTTAGACCTAGGGTTAGGGCTAGGATAATGTTTAGGATTTGGGCTAGAGTTATGGTTAGGGTGAGGTTTAGAGCAAGGATTACACTTTGGATTAGGTTTAGGGTAGAGTTTAGGGTTTGAGCTAGGATTTTTGCTATGCCTAAGGTTAAGTTAGGGTTTTCTCTAGGTTTATGATAATGGTTAGTGTTATGTTTAGGGCTAGGGTTATCATTAAGGTTAGGGTAATAGGTTTAGATATCAGGTTATAGATAGTGTTAGGTTTAGGTTAGCGTTATGTTTACGTTTAGGATTATGGTTAGGGTTTGAGCTAGCTTTGATTTAGGGTTAGGTCAGGTTTAGCTTTAGGTCTAGTGTTATCATTAGGGTTAACTTTAGGCTTAGGGTATTAGATAGGGTTCAAACTAGGTTTAGGGCAAGGGTTAAGGTTAGAATTAGGGCTGAGGTTAGGGTTAGGGTTAGGCCTTGGGTTAGTGTTAGGGTTAGGTTAAGTGTAAGGTTTAGGGATTGAGCTAGGTTTAGGGCTAGGGTGAGGGTTATGGTTACAGTCTTGGCTAGGGTAGAGTTAGGGTTAGGTGTAGGGCTAGAGTTCACATTAGTTTTAGTTTTATGGTTAGTGTAGTGGATTGACTTAGTGCTAGGATTTTGGCTATGGTTACAGATAGGATTACGGCTAGAGTTAGGGTGAGGTTTAGGGTTTGGGCTAGGGTTATGTTTAGGGTAAGATTTAGGGTTTGGGCTAAGGTTAGGGCTAGAACCAGGGTTAGGGTTAGGATTAGGGCTAGGCTTAGGGTTAAGGTTATGCTTAGGGTTCAGTTTAGAGCTGTAATTATGAATAGGTTTTGTGTGAGGTTTAGGGCTAGTGTTAGGTATATAGGTAATGTAAGAGATAGACTTATGGTTATGGCTAGATTTAGAGTTCGTCTAGTGTTAGGGTTAGTTTTGGGGTTAAGATAAGGTTTAGAACTAGATTTTTTGTTAGGGTAAGTGTCAGGGTTCAGGTTAGGATTTGGTTCAGGGTTAGGTCCAGAATGAGGAATAGGGTAGGTCTAGGTTTAGAGTTTGTGTTTGGTTTATGTTAAGGGTTATTGTTAGGGCTGCAGCTAGGGTTATAGATATATTTAGGATTAGGTTTAGGTCTAAGACTAGTGTTAGTGTTAGGTTTAGTGTTAGGATTACTTGTAGAGCTAGTGTTAGGTTTCAGATAAGTGTTAGGGTCAGGTTTAAACCTAGGTTTACAGTTAGGGTCAGAAAAATGGTCAGTGTTAGTTTTAGGGTTTGGGTTAAATTTAGAGCTAGAATGTTTAGGACTAGTAATAGAGTTAGGTTTGGGGATAGGCATAGAACTAGGGTTAGAACAAGGGTAGCAATAGGGTGAGGGTTTGACTAAGTGTAAGAAATAGAGTTAGAGCAAGAATTAGGAGTAGGGATAGGGTTAAGGTTAGGGCCCAGAGTTAGGGTTAGGGTTAAATCTAGGGTTAGGCCTTGTATTAGGGCTAGGTTTTGTTTTAGGTTTAGGGCTATGTCTAATTTAAGAACTGGCATTATGATTAGGGCTAGTTTTAGGGTTAGGTTTAGGTAGAGGTCTTGTGTTAGGATTAGATTTAGGGATAGGGTGATGTGTAGAGCTAGGGTTAGTGTTAAGGTCAGAGTCAGGGTTAGTATTAGTCCGGTTATGTTTAGGGTTAGATTTAGGGTCAGGGTTATGTCTAGGGTTAGATTTAGGGTTAGGGTTAGGTTTACCATAACGATTAGAGTTAGTATTAGGGTTAAGGTTAGAATTTGAGTTTTTGTTAGGGTTAGTGTTAGGGTTAGTGTTAGGCTTAGGGTTAGGGTTAGGTTACGGTAGCATTAGAGGAAGGGTTTGTGTAAGGGTGAGATTCAGGGTTTGGTTATTAGATAGTATTAGGGTTTGTGTTAGGTTTAGGGTTAAAGTAAATTTTAGGGTTAGGGTTAGACTTAGTGTTAAATTAGGATTAGGATTATGGTTAGGTTAGAATTTGGTTTGTGTTTCAGGTTAGGGGTTGTGTTAGGTTTAGGTTTAGTGTTATGGTTATGGTTAAGGTTAGGGTAAGATTATGGTTATGGTTTGGGTTAAGGTTTGTTAACCCTAGGGCTAAAATTAGGGTTATGGTTATGGTTATAGTTTGTGTTAGATTTGGCGTTAGTGTTATAGATCGTTAAGGGTTAGGGTTAGGGTAAGGTTTAGAGTAAGTATTAGTATTATGGTTTGTGTTATCATTAGGGTTCAAGTTAGCTTTAAGTTTATGGTTAGGATTAGGATTAAAGTTAGTGTTAGGGTTAGGGTTAGTATTAGTTTTAGGTTTATGGTTAGAGTTAATGTTAGGTTTTGAGTTACAGTTTGGGTGAGTGTTAGTGTGAGGTTTAGGGTTAAGGTTATTGTTAGGGTTAGTTTTTGGATTCTGTTTAAAGTTAGGGTTAGAGTTAGGGTGAATTCAAGGGTTAGGGTTAGGGTAGGTTTTTGGAATAGTGTTAGTGTTAGGGTTTAGTTTAGGATTTGTGTTACAGTTAGTGGTAGGTTAGAGTTAGAGATAGTGTTTGTGTTAGGGTTAGGATTATGTTGGGTTAGGGATAGGGTTAGTGTTAGGGTAAGGGATAAGATTATTGTTTGGGTTGGGTTATGGTTATTGTTAGTGTATGTATTCCACTTAGGATTGAGGTAATGGTTAGAGATATTTTTAGGGTTAAGGTTAGATTTAGGTTTAGTATTAGGGTTATGGTTAGTATTAGGGTAACGTTTAGGGTTTGTGTTTGTGTTAGGTTTGGGATTCAGATTAGTTTTATTGTTATTGTTAGGATTCAGGTTAGGGTTAATGTTAGGGTTGGGGTAAAGTTTGGGTAAGTGTTAGGGTTTGAGTTTGTGTTAGGTTTAGATTTAGGTTTACGGTTAGTGTTAGGCTTAGGAGTAAGGTTAGTTTTAGGGTTAGGGTTAATGTTAGTGTTAGGTTAGGATTAAGGGTTGTGTTAGTGTTAGATCTATGGTTAGTGTTCGGGTTAGTGTTAGTGTTAGGGTTAGAGTTAGGGTTAAGTTTAATTTTAGCATTTTAGCATTAGAGTTAATGTTAGATTTAGGGTTTGTTAGATTTAGGATATGGTTAGCTTTAGGGTTGGGGTTAGGGTAGGATTATGCTTAAGGATTAGATAGGGTTACGGTTACAGTTTGTGTTAGGTTTACAGTTAGGTTTAGGTTTATTGTTAGGGTTAGGATTAATATTAGATTTAGGGTTAGGGTTAAGTTTAGGGTTAGAGTTTAGTTAAGGTTAGGGTTATGATAAGGGTTAGAATATGGGTTAGCTTTAGGGTTAGGGTTAAGGTTGGTTTTAGGGTTAGGGTTAGGGTTAGGTTTATGGTTACTGTTCTGGTTAGCATTAGGGTTACAATTAGGGTTAGTGTAAGGGTTAGTGTTAGGGTTAGGTTTAGGTTTAGAGTTAGGGTTAATGTTTGTATTAGGGTTATGGTTATGGTTAGTTTTATTGTTAGGTTTAGGGTTAGTTTTAGTGTTAGATATAGTGTTAATTTAGTGTTAGGTTTAGGGTTATGTTTAAGCTTAGTGTTATTGATAGGGTTGGATCATGGTTAGTGTTAGTGTTAGGGTTACAGTTAGTGTTAAGGTTAGAGTTAAGGTTAGGGTTTGGTAAGGGTTAGGGTTAGTGTTAATTTAATGTTATGTAATGTTTAGCATTAGGGTTATGTCAGGATTAGTGTTAGGATTAGGTTTAAGTTTGGTGTTAATGTTAGTGTTAGGGTTAGGGTTAGGTTTCATTTTAGTGTTAGGATGGTTTAGGTTTAGTGTAAGGCTTAGGGTTAGGTTTATTGTTAGGGATAGTGTTAGGGTTAGGGTTTGTGTTAGGGTTAGTGTTAGGGTTTGTTTTAGGTGTAAGATTAGGCTTTGTGTTAGGGTTACATTTCGGGATACTGTTAGCCTTACTGTTTGTTTTACAGTTAGGGTTAGGGTCAAGTTTAGGATTAGTGTTTGGGTAAGGTTTTTAGATAAAATTAGTGTTAGTGTAAGGGTTACTTTTAGGTTTAGTGTCAGGGTTAAGTTTATGTTTCAGGTTAGGTTTAGGGTGAGTTTTAAGGTTAATTTTAGTCTTAAGTTTTGGGTTAGTGTTAGGGTTATGGTAAAGATTAGGGTTTGGATTAGGGTTAGGATTAGGATTAGTTTTAGGTTAGTGTTAGTTTTACAGTTATGGTTAGTGTTAGAGGTGGATTAGTATTAAAGTTAGGTTTAGTGTTAGAGAAATGGTTAGGATTATGGTCACATTAAGGTTATGTTTAGGGTTCATATTAGGGTTAAGGTTACAGATAATGTTAGGTTTATATTAGGGTTAGGGTTATTGTAATTTTAGGGTTAGGGTTAGGATGAGAGTTAGGGTTAGGGTTTCTGTAAAGGTAAGGGTTATTGTTAGTTTTAAGGTTAATGTTAGGCTTAGGTAAAGGTTAGGGTTAGGGTTAGGGTTGTGTTTAGGATTAAAATTAAATTTGTGTTTAGATTTAGGGTTAGTTTTAGGTTTAGGTTTAGGTTAGGGTTAGTGATAGGGTGAGTTTAGGTTTAGGGTTATTGTTAAATTTAGCATTAGAGTTAGGGTTAGGGTTAGGGTTATTGGTAGTGTTAGGATTCTGTTTAGGTTTAGGGTTAGGATTAGTGTTAGGGTTAGTGTTAGGGTAATGGTTTGGTTTGGTGTAAGGTTTAGGTTTAGGTTTCGTGTAAGGGTTAGGTTGTGATTAGTGTTAGGTTTAGAGTTAAATTTAGGGTTAGTGTTAGGTTAGGGTTTGGGTAAGGGTTAATATTAGAGTTAATGTTAGATTTAGTGTTTGTGTAACCGTTAATATTAGGATTAGTATTAGGTTTAGGGTTAAGGTTCATGTTATCATTAGGGTTAGAGTTAGTGTTAGGTTTAGGTTTAGGCCTAGGGTTAGTGTTTATGTTAGGGTTAGGGATAGTGTTAGGGTTAGGGATAGGTTTAGGGTTAGTCTTAGGATTAGGCCTAGTGTTTGGGTTAGAATTAGTCTTAGGGTTATGTTTACAATTAGTTTTAGGTTTATTGTTAGGGTTATGCTGAGCTTTGGTTTTAGTGAAAGGGTTAGGGTTAGGGTGAATTTAGTGTTAGGTATAGGGTTCATGTTAGTGTCATTTTTAGGGTTAGTGTTAGGGATAGGATTAGGTTTTGGGTTAGTTTTAGTGTTAGTTTTGGGGTTGGGTTTAGGGATAGTGTTAGGGTTAGGGATAGGTTTAGGGATAGGGCTAGGGTTAATGTAAGGTTTAGTGTTATTGTTAGGGTTAATGTTAGTGTTAGGGTTAGTTTTAGAGTTAGGATTAGGGTAAGGTTATGGTCAGTTTTACATTTAGGGTTGGGATTAGGGTTTGGGTTAGGTTTAGGGTTAGTTTTAGCATTAGGTTTAGGGTTAAGGTTAGTTTTAGTATTAGTGTTAGGTTCAGGGATATGTTTTGTGTTAGGGTAATGGTTAGTTTTAGGGTTTCTCTTAGGGTTAGTGATAAGATTAGGGTTAGGGTTATGGTTAGGAATAAAGTTAGAATGAAGCTTAGGTTTAGGTTTAGGGTTAGTTTTATGGTTACGGTTATGATAGGTTTGTTGTTTGTGTTACGGTTTGTGTGAGGTTTAGGGTTAGGGTTAGGTTTAGTGTATTTGTTAGTGCTAATGTTAGGGTTAAAGTTACAGATAGTGTTAGTGTTAGGGATATGTTTGGAATTACTTTTAGGATTAGGGTTAAGGCTACAATTAGTGTTACAGTAGGGTCAGGGTTTGGTTAATTTTAGGGTTAGGGTTAGGATTAGGGTCAGGTTTAAGTTTAGTTTTTGGGTTAGGTTTCGGGTAAGGGTTAGAGTTAATTTTAGATTTATCAATATGGTTGTGGTTATGGTTGGTGTTAGGTTAGTGTTAGGGTAAGAATGATAGTTTGTATTAGGGTAAGGTTTAGGTTTAGGTTTTCTGTAAGAGTTAGGGTTAAAAGATAGGTTCAATGTTAGGGTTAGGGTTAGGGTTTTTGTTACGTTTAGGGTTATGATTAGGTTTAGGAGTAGTTTTGGGGTTAGTGTTATACATAGGTTTAGGGTTAGTGTTAGGGTTAAAGTTAGGGTCAGTGTTACAAATAGGGTTATGGTTACAATGAGGTTTAGAGTGAGGCAAAGTGGGTTAGGGTTAGTTTTTTTGTTACAGGTATTTTAAGTAAAGTGTTAGGGTTAAGGTTAGTGTTACTTTAGTGTTATGGATGGGGTTAGGGTTAGTTATAAAGTTAGTTTTGGGGTTATGGTTAGTGTTATATTCAGGTTAGGGTTAGTGTTAGGGTTACTGTTCATGTTAGGGTTAGGGTTATTGTTCGGTAAGTGTTAAGTTTAGTGTTAGGTTATTGTTAGGGTCATATTTTGCTATAAGGTTTGTGTTAGGTCTATGTTTAGGTTTATGTTTAGGGTAATATTAGGTTAAGGGTTAAGATTAGGGATAGGGTTAGCATTAGGGTTAGTGTTCGGGTTAGTGTTTGGGTTAGGTTTAAGTTTAGTTTTAGGGTTATGGTTAAGTTTAGTGTTAGTGTTAGGGTTAGATTTAGGGTTTATATTAGGGTTAGGTTTTGGGTTAGGGTTAGTATTAGGTTTACAGTTATGGTTAGGATTCATGTTAGGTTTATGGTTAAGGTTAGTTTGAGGGGTAGTGTTAGGGTTAGTTTTAGTGTTAGGGTTAAGGTTAGGGATATTGTTACATTTAAGTTTATGGTTAGGTTTAGGATTAGTTTTTGTGTTATTGTTAAACTTCGATTTAGGGTTAGTGTAGGGCTAGTGTTAGATTTAGTGTTACAGTTAGGATTAGGGCTATGGTGAAGCTTAGAGTTATTGTTAGGTTAGGGTTAGGGTTAGTCTTAGAGTAATTGTTATGGATAGGGATAGAGTAAGATTTAGGGTTATTTTTAGGATTAGGTTTAGGTTTAGGATTAGGTTTTGTGTTTGAGTTAAAATTACTATTAGGTTTAGGGTTTGTGTTAGTGTGAGTTTTAGGGTTTTTGTTAGGTTTATGGTTAGTGTTAGGGTTAGGACTAAGGTTAGTGTTAGGGTTGGTTTAGGGTTAGGATTAGGTGAAGGTTTAGGGTGAGGGTCAGAGTTCGGTTTAGTTTTAGGGAAAAAGTTAGGGTTAGTGTTAGTGATACGTTAGGGATAGTGTTAGAATTAGTGTTAGAGATAGGGTTAGGATTAAGTTTAGGTTTAAATTTAGGGTTAGTGTTATGGTTAAGATTACATTTAAGGTTAGGTTTAGGTTTAGTGTTAGGGTAAGGATTAGGGTAAGTTTTAAGGCAAAATTTAGGGTAAGGGTTAGGTTAAAGTTTATGTTTAAGGTTAGGGTTATGGTAAAAATTAGTATTAGTGTAGGTTTAGGTTAGGGTGAGTGTTAGGGTTAGGATTAATTTTAGTGTTAGGGTTAGGGTTAGGATTTGCATTAGGGTTACGGTAAGAATTACGTTTAAGGATCCCATTACTGTTAGGATTAGGGTTAGAATTAGATTAGGGTTATCTGAGTTAGGGTTCAACATAGGGTTAGGTTTAGGCTTAATCTTATAATTAGATTTAGGGTTCGGGTTAGGTTATGGTTTACGATTAGGTTTAGGGTTAGGTTTAGAATTCATGTTAGGGTTAAATTAGTGTTAGGTTTTGTGTTAGGGTTAGGGTTAAGATTAGTTTTAGGCTTCGGGTTAGGGTTTGTGTTAGGATTACCATTAGGGTTATGTTTAGAGTTATGTTTACGGTTTGGATTAGGTTTAAGTTTAGTGTTAGTTTTAGGGTAGGTTTGGGTTTGGGTTAGGGTTAAGGTTAGTGTTAGGTTAAGGGTTAGGGTTATTTTTAGGTTTAGGTTTAGTGTTAGGTTTAGAGTTAGCATTAGGATTAGGGTTTGGTTATGGTTAGGGTTCCTGTTAGCTTTAGGCTTAGGTTTAGTGTTAGGTTTATGTTTAGGGTTTGGGTTAGGGTTAGAATTAGTGTTAGTTTTAGGGTTAGTGTTTGTGTTAGCATTAGTGTTTGGGTTAGGATTATACATAGGTTTAGATTACCCCAGCAATCTTCCAGCTGCCAGCTGATGATTGGCTCACAGTGGCTCCAGCAAACTTCTAGCTGCCAGCTGATTGGCTCCTCTCCAGTGATGCTCATTGGCTGTTTCCCCACTTTTTCAGACCATGGAGCTGCTCACTGGGGGACTTTTTTGTCTCCGCCCACCTGACCCAGCCAATTGGCCTCAAGAATGCGGGGGGGGGGGAGTTGAGAGGCTTGTGGAAAGCTGGTGGTGGCAGTTGGTCTCTGAGGGAATTCCTGAAGAGCTCCTGTAGTGTGGTGTGTGTGTTCTAAAAATAAAGTAAGTTTCTGCTTGATAAGTGGCTCCTGGATTGTTCCCAGCCAGACTGTTGCATTTGGTGGCCTGTAGGGGAACTACTTATGGTAAGTGATAAGATAAACTGCTCACCCCTGAGTGCAGGGCGAGAGGATGGGTATCCATTTTAAAATTCTTCTTTTGTTTTGTTTCGCTTTTTTTTTAAAGTTTCCTATCCCTGGAGATGTGTAAAATTGAAGAAAAACCGCTCACATATGAGGAAAAACTATTAGATTCTGAGGAACAGATAGGCAGAAAGGATGGATGGACATTTCAGGAGGATAGAAAGGCTATTATAACGATTTTTTGTTGTTCCAATTTTGTTTCATTCTGTTTCAGTTTTGTTTGGCGTTATCTTGTTGGGTTGTATAATAGTTATAGTAGAAATATGGGATCAGAAATTAGTAAAAAAACAAACCAAAAGAGTGTTAAGTAAATTGTTAGAAGTAGGAGGCATCTCAGTAAAATCAAGAACAGTCAGGGCATATGTTGATATAATACAAAAATGTAGCCCATGGCTTTTTAAGGAGGAGTTGTTAAATATATAACAATGGAACCATCATGTTGAAGATTTAAAAAGAATGGAAAAGAAAAGCACAGGGACTCTGCCAGTTGGCACATTGCCATTGTGGATGTTCATATCTTGTTTGCTTAGTCCAAAGACTTCAGTTCAGACAATGGTAGAGGAAGGAGTAGACATATTGATTCAAGTAAAACAGAAGGTCTCTCAAGCTAGTCAGACAGAGGAAAAGATTCAACTGAAAGAGAAGGTCTCTCAAGTTAGTCAGACAGAGGAAAAAATTCAAGTAAAAGACAAAGTCTCTCAAGCTAGTCAGACAGAGGAAAAAATTCAAGTAAAAGAGAAGGTCTCTCGAGTTAGTCAAACAGAAGAAGAAAGGATAGAGAAGAAAAATCCATAAGGGGAAATGTTGCAACAGGAGACTGCTACTAAAACCTTTCTATCACTTGAGGGCGTAAGTGTCCAACCAACAATGCCACCTCCATAGGTTGGGAGTCCCCTAACACCCGCAGTTGATAGATGGGATCCTGAGACAGGAACTCAAATATTAACATCCCCTGTATTTGTGCAAGCAGGAGGGCAGCGAATTCACTGTGCTTTAGATTTGAAAACAGTGAAGCAGCTAAAAGAGGCTGTAACAACCTATGGTCCTCAAGCACCCTTCACTGTAAGCATGGTCGAATCCATTACAGACTTGAACATGACATCAGCAGATTGGGCTATTATGTGTAAAGATGTGCTAAATGGAGGACAATACCTGCTATGGAAGGTTGTCAATGAGGAATTTTGCACAGAGACGACTAGGCAAGACGCAGCAGCCAGTTATCCTCAGAGAAATCTAGATATTTTATTAGGAAAGGGATCTTATGAGGTTCAGCAGCAACAAATTGCATATGATCCTCCCATATACTCACAAATTGGTGCAGATGCTTTAGGGCATGGAAGACTTTACAAGGACATGGAGGTTTACAAGGTCAATTATCTAAGGTAATACAAGGAGCTAATGAAACTTATGCTGAATTTGTAGATAGGCTTATTCAAACAGCTACAAGAGTTTTTGGGAATTCAGAACAAGCAATGCCATTAATAAAACAACTAGCTTATGAGCAAGCGAATTGTTGGTGCAGAGAAGTCATTAGACCATGAACACATGAAGATTTAAACACATATACTAAATTATGTAGAGACATTAATGAACAAGGGCAAGTCTTGGCAGCTGCAGTACAACAGGTTTGAGATGCCAGGCCAAAAACATGCTACAATTGTGAACAAACAGGACATTTTAAAAGGAGTTGCCCCAATAGGAGGAGGGTTTAACAAAACTAGGTATCAAAAGAGTAGAATACTGGGTATTTGCCCGCAATGCCATAGAGGGAGGCATTGGGCTAATGAATGCCATTCTCAAACCACCATAAAGGGTACTCCATTATCAAAAAATGAAAAAGGAAAAGGTGTTTATCCATGATATCTTGGAGAAAGGCATCAGGCTCCATTGCCAAAAACGGACAGGGGGGCCCAATGCTCCAGGGTCCAAGACCACAAATATACAAAGCACTGGAGGAACCAGCAACCCTGTCAGGGTAGTGCCCAGGACACATTGTCCATTAAATCCTTCACTAAACAAACCAGAGGAAGCACAGAATTGGACATTTGTGCCTCTGCCAGAACAGTACTAACTCCAGAGATGGGAGTTCAAATCATTCCCACAGGGGTAAAAGGACCTCTTCCCAAAGGAACAGTAGGCTTACTATTGGGACACAGTTCTTGTACTCTAAAAGGACATATGATAAGTTGTGGGGTAATTGATCCCAATTATAAAGTTGAAAAAAAATTATAGCCAGATCTCCAAAGGGTATATCAGTAATTTCACCAGGAGATAGAATAGCACATTTACTAATAATACCCAGCCTACATGATAAAATTTCCAGGTGTACTGTAGAATAAGTTTCCAGGGGATAAGGCTGTCCTGACCGGCAGGACACATCAATGTGGGCAGCGAACCTAGATGGGGAGGAATGAAGGGACAAGAGACACAGAAGGATGACAGCAGGACAGGAGTTCTGATCAAGCTGCAAACTTTTATTGTTCACACAGAGGTATTTATGGGCTGGGAATGGGGGAGTTCTCTCATCGGCAGTTGCTGGATGTCTTCACAAGGTGAGATAACCGCAGGATGTTTCAGGAAGATAGGTGGCCGCAGGATATCTCAGGGAGATATATGGCTGCAGGGTGTCTCCCAGGCAGGATGTCTCCCAGGGGGCTGTTTCTTGTAACTGTCAGGCTATTCTTTGAAGGAGAAGTCCCTTCTAGTCCCTGGCATAAGGCTCCACAGGTTTCCAGGGGATAAGTCTCCATAAGGCTCCATATTGTGCTATACTTTCTTTAAATTTATATTTGCGGTCCATGCTAAAACTAAATATTCAAGGACATGAATTTAATGGGCTACTGGATACAGGTGCAGACCTTAGCATCATCTCTCATCAAGAATGGCCAAAACATTGGCCATTACTATAAGCCACTCAAACACTTCAAGGCCTAGGAGTGGCACTAATCCCCATAGAATTGCATTGGTATTAGATTGGAAGGATCCTGAAGGATGTGAAGGAACTATATAGCCATATGTATGGGATCATCTTCCCGTAAATTTATGGGGACAAGATGTCCTAGATCAATTAGGACTAACATTAACAAATAACATCAATCCAAATGTGCCCACTATTATGGGTAGACAAGGTTTTAGGAAAGGAAATATATTAGGAGAACAAAAACAAGGTATAGCAGCACCAATACAAATAGATCAAGGAACAGACAGAAATGGATTGGATTTTCACAAGGGGTCACTGAGACAATAAAATTTACTTGGAAATCAGAAAGACCAGTATGGGTTCCTCAGTGGCCCCTGACTAAAGAAAAGATACAAGCAGCCCATGACCTGGTCAAACAACAATTGGCAGAAGGACATATACAACCTTCTGTATCTCCCCATAACACTTCCATTTTTGTCATCAAAAAGAAATCTGGTAAATTGAGTTTACTGAGAGATTTAAGAGCCATTAATAATGAGATGGTTATTATGGTACCTGCTCAATCGGGGATTCCTCAATTGTCTGTTTGCCAAAAACCTGGTATGTTTTAGTTATAGATATTAAAAATTATTTTTTTCTTTTTCAATTCCAATTCATCCTGAGGATAGTCCACGTTTTGCATTTACCATCCCTGCACTGAATCATGAAGGTCCTGATCAGAGATATGAATGGAAAATACTCCATCAAGGGATGGATAACAGCCCAACTCTGTGTCAAATTTATATTAACAAAGTAATCCAGGCACTTAGAAATCAAAATCCTGAACTACAAATATTTCACTGTATGGATGATGTATTATTAGCACACAAAGATAAAAACACATTGCTAGAATGTTATGCCACACTTACAAACTTATTAAAAATATAATCTAGAGATAGCAATAGACAAAGTACAACTAAATTTTCCAGTTAATTATTTAGGAGTTCTATTATCCTCAACCATGGTCCGTCCACCAAAAATTCAAATACGAGTAGATCAACTCAAATCACTTAACAACTTTCAAAAGTTATTAGGAGACACAAATTGGATAAGGCCTTATCTAGGTATACCAATAGGAGAGTTGGGACCTTTATTTGATATCCTAGAAGTTCCATCAGATCCAAATTCACCCCGAATGTTAACACCTGAAGCAAGAAAGGCATTAAAAATCATTGAAACCTAAATGGAAAATATGCATTTGGATAGAATTAATATAAATTTGCCTTAATTATTTATTGTACTACCAACAAAAAGCATTCCTACAGGAGTATTTTGGTAAGAAGGTCCATTATTATGGATACATTTATCTTATTCTCCTAACACTATTCTTACTAGGTATTCTGAGGCTGTAGGAAAATTAATACTCAAAGGAATAAAAGCAGCAAAGGGAATGTTTGGAATTTCTCCCAATAAAATTATTACTCCATATACTATGGATCAAATTGATGAGTTAGCTAATGAGTTAAATACTTGTGCAATAATCATGTGCAAATCTAATGATTCATTTGATAACCACTTACCATCTAATCCTTTATTGTCTTTTTGGCCATTGCATCCTGTTATTTTTTCCAAAAACGACAAGAAAAACACCTATCATGAATGCTCCACATATATTCACTGATGGGTCAAATAATGGTACAGCAGCAATAGTTACACGTGATCAAAGTTTTACATTTTTAGAACCCAAACAATTACCTCAAAAGGTAGAGCTTAATGCACTATTATAAGCTTTTGTGATGTTTAAAGATTCGGTATTTAATTTATTTTCTGATAATTAGTATACAGTTAATGCTATAGTAGCCCTTGAAAATGCTGGTAGGATTTCCACTCCCTCTACTGTTTTCTATTTGCTTTCCACTCTATAAAGTCTAATGTGGGACAGAAAATATCCATTCTTTATAGGACATATCAGGGCACATACAGGATTGCCTGGAGCCCTTAGTTTGGGCAATGATATAGCAGATAAAACTACACATGACATACATATTTTCTCTACACTAGATGAAGCTACAAATTTTCATAAAATGTTCCATATCAATGCTAATGCTTTACAAAAGCATTTTAAAATAACTAAGAAACAAGCTAGACAAATAAAACAATGTCATAATTGTGTAAATTTTACCACAAGTTAATCTTGGAGTCAATCCTAGAGGACTGATACCTAACCATATTTGGCAGATGGATGTCACACACTTGCCAGAATTTGGAAAATTAAAATATTTGCATGTTACAGTTGATACTTCTTCCTGATTTTTGATGGGCTCCCTTTATGCCGGATAAAACCTAAAGATATTATAGCTCATTGCTTACAAAATTTTGCCACTGTGTGCGTTTCAAAACAGTTAAAAACAGATAATGGCCCTGGTTATACTTCTACTTCTTTTAAACAGTTTTGCTCATCATTTGGCATTACTCATATAATAGGAATCCCATAAAATCCACAGGGACAAGGCATAATTTAAACAGCTCATCAAACTATTAAAATGTACTTATTAAAGCAAAAAGAGGGAATTGGAAAGGGGTATATATTCCCCAAAGATAAACTTAAAATAACCTTTTTTACTCTAAATTTTTAAAATTTGGATTCATCAGGGCTTAGTGCTGCGGAAAGGCATATGTGTCCAAAAAATGACATAAGCCCAAGGTAATTTGGAAGGATATTCTAACAGGACAATGGAAAGGTCCTGACCCAGTAATTGTCTGGAGTCGGAGTTCTGTTTGTGTGTTTCCACAGGGAGGACAGCAGCCAATTTGGATTCCAGAGAGACTAACTAAAGCGATTTCTACAGACCAAAATGAAGATGATTTGGCTCAAATTCATAACTGCTGATATCCAGAACTCCAGTTTGGCTACCCTTACAAGTGCAACAGAACCAGGAGGCTTTTTTCAGTATCCATTTTATGATTGCCCTTTCCCACGTCATGAAGTTCTATTTTGTTTTTTTGAGCTCATACAGACCTAGGTTAATGTTT
The DNA here is from genome assembly GCF_047511675.1 of Marmota flaviventris. Classification (NCBI taxonomy): domain Eukaryota; kingdom Metazoa; phylum Chordata; class Mammalia; order Rodentia; family Sciuridae; genus Marmota; species Marmota flaviventris. The sequence continues at coordinate 8,405,766 of NC_092509.1, forward strand.
TACTGATCAGTTCTATTTTTTGCCTATAGAGTTTTTAAACATTGCAATGGAGATTTCACCTGTAAAATGTTATAAGGCCTTTACTATTATATTATGTGTTGTATGTATTATTTTATATGTCCACACTTGTGTTTTGCATTGTATGTTTATATGTACGTAGGTCTATATACCATATATGATGAGAGTTCATGAAAAAAATGGATCCAAATATATTTTTTATTATTCACGTGATTTAAATGTTTTAATTTAAATTGGGAAAACAGCTGTTCAGGATTGTTTTAATATGTGAACAAAAAGGAGGTTAACAGATCTGTTTGTTTACTTTCACCTTTCCTTTATATTATATTTAATAATTCTGTTCAAGATACTGTAAATTGTTCAAAAAATTGTTTTCTTTTAGTGCCTTCTGGAATGTTACATAATTTTTTTCTTTAGCCATTACTGCCAGGATTCCTATCTTCATCCCAGTGCTAGTGAAGACAAAGATAAAACCAATCTACAGCTTCTGGAATAGCTATCACTGAACTGCTTGCAGAACTTGCCTGGACTATGTATCACTTGTCTGCATTGTGAAATCACTTGTATGCATTGTGAACTATCTGTTGGTGCAGCAACTTGTGGTAGTGTTGGGGTATTTTTGCTGATGGTGTCATTGGTGGTACAATTTTTCCAAAAGGAGCCATCAATTGGCTTGGTGTATCCTCCTCCCTTCTGCTTGTGATGGTCATTCAGTTAAAATTTAGGGGCCAACAGAGGTGAGACAAAGAACCTCACCGCCCCCACACTGGTACAAAACCTATCCACAGGTGTGGCTGTACACTGGACTGGTAGTCAATGATGGGTAAGATCCAATTGCAATGGTACCAACCTAAGCGAGGAGGCTGACGCCTTGAGGTCAGCTCACCTGATGATGGGTAAGAACCATATGTAGTATTGGACAACCTAAGGCAGGCATGGTCCCTAAGCCACATGCTTGTTGTTTAAATAGAGAGGGGGAGATGTTGAGAGCCACAGCTGAAGGGGCCCCAGGAAACTTCCAGCTGCCAGCAAACTTCCAGCTGCCAGCTGATGATTGGCTCACAGCAGCCCCAGCAGACTTCTAGATGCCAGCTGATTGGCTCCTCTGCAATGATGCTCATTGGGCTGTTTCCCCGCCCTTTCAGACCACGGAGCTGCTCATTGGGGGACATTTTTTGGCTACACCCACGTGACCCAGCCAATCGCCCTCAAGAGCAGGAGGAGTGGGGGGGGGGTGAGAGGCTTGTGGGAAACTGGTGGTGACTGTTCAGCTCTGAGGTAATTCCTGAAGAGCTTGTGTGGTGTGGTGTGTGTGTTCTAAAAATAAAGTTTGTTTCTGCTTGATAAGTGGCTCCTGAACTGTGCCCAAACATACTGCGACAAGTGGTATGGTTATTAATAGGTTTTGTGTTAAAATTACGGGTGGAGTTAGCGTTAGGGTTAGTGCTAACATCAGGATTATGATTAGGGTTAGGTAAGCGTAAGCATTAGATTTAGGATAGAGTTGGGTTTATGGTTTGGGTTAGGGTTTGTGTTAGGGTTAAGGTAAAGTTAGGGTTAAGGTTAGTGTTATGGTTAGGGTTAGGTTTAGTGTTAGGGTTAGGGTTAGGTTCGAGTTAGGGTTACAGTTAAAGTTATGGTTAAGATTATGGTTATGGTTAGTCTTAAGTTTTGGGTTAGGTTTAGGGTTAGGTTTAGGGTTAGGTTTAGGTTAGGATAAGAGTGAGGGTTAGTTTAGGATTAGGTTTAGGGTTAGGGTTCGTGTTAAGGTTAAGGTTAGGGTTAGTATTAGGTTGACATTTAGGTATAGGGTTAGTTTAGGGTTACTGTTGGGTAAGGGTTAGTTCTAGCATTAGTATTTGGGTTAAGATTACAGATATGTTTAGGGTTAGTGTTATGATTAGGGTTAGGGATAGTGTTTGGTTTAGGGTTAGGTTTAGGGTGAGGGTTAGGTTTAGGGTTATTGTTAGTGTTAGGTTTAGGGTTAGCCTTAGTGTTAGTGTTAGTTTATGGTTATGGTAAGGGTTAGGGTTAGTGTTATAGTTAGGTTTAGGTTTAGTATTAGAATTTGTGTTAGTGTTAGAGTTTGGGTTAAGGTTAATGTTAGGTTAAGATTTGGGTTAATGATATAGTTAGTGTTGGGGTTAGGGTTAGATTAAGTTTTAAGGTTAATAATAAGTTTTAAGGTTAATAAGTTTAAGGTTCATGTTAGGGTTAAATTTATGGTTAGTGTTAGGGTTAGGAAAAGGGTTAGTGTTCACGATAGGTTTAGGGTTACAGTTATGTCTACTGTTAGGCTAGGGTTAGTGATACGGTTAGGGTTGGGGTTAGGATTAGTAATAAGTTTAGGTTTAGGGTTAGAATTAGTTTTAGAATATGGTTAAGGTTAAGGTTTGGTTAAGGTTTGGGTTATGGTAAGGGTTGAGGTTTGTGTTAGGGTTAGGATTAGGGTCTGGGTTACTTTTAGGGTTAGGGTTAAAGTTAGTGTTAGGGTTAAAATTAGGATTAGTTTAAGGTTTAGGATTACGTTTAGAATTATGTGTAGAAATAGTGTTAGTGTAAAAATAGGATTAGGGTTATTGTTAGGATTAGGTTTTTTGTTAATGTTAGGGTTAGGGTTAGGGTTTGTTTTAGGGTTACTGATAGGGTTACATATAGGTTTACATTACAGTTTGGATTAGGTTTATGGTTAGAGATAGGTTTAGGGTAGGTTAGAGTAAGCGTTATTTTTAGGTTTAGGGATAGGATTATGATGATGGCTCAGTTTAGGGTTAGGGTTACGGTTATTTTAGGGTTAGGATTAGGGTTAGGGTTAGCATTAGGATTAAATTTAGGGTTAGCGTTACTGTTAGGGTAAGGGTTAGACTTAAGGTTAGTGTTTCTGTTAGGGTTAGGGATAGGGTTAGTGTTAGGGTTAGTGTTAGGGTTGGGTTTATGGTTTGGGTTAGGGTTAAGCTTAGTGGTATGATTAGATTTAGGGTTCATGTTAGGGTTAGGGTTCGGGTTTGTGTTATGGTTACTGATACTGTTACATATAGGTTTACGACTACTGTTATGATTAGGGTTAGGGTTAGGGACATGTTTAGTGTAGGTTAGGGTTAGGGTATGTGTTAAAGTTATTGTTATTATTAGGGTTAGATTTAGGGTTAGTGTTAGGTTAGGATTAGATTTAGGGTTAGTGTTAGTTTTAGGTTTAGGTTTTGGTAAGGGTTAGGGCTAGGGTAAAGGTTAGCATTAATCTTTAGTTTAGGGTTATAATGAGGTTTAGGATTAGTGTTATTTTTTGGGTTAGGTCTATGGTGAGGTCTAGGTTTAAGTTTGGAGTTTGGGCTATTTTTACGGTTAGGATTAAGGTTAGGGTTGGGCTTATGATTAAAGTTAGGGTTAGGCTTACTCTTAGGGTTAGGGTTAGACTTAGGGTTAGGGATTCTTTTAGGGTTCGGGATAGCATTAGGTTTAGGTTTACTGTTAGGGTATGGGTTTCAGTTTGGGTGAGGGTTAGGCTTAGTGGTATGGTTAAGTTTAGGGTTTGTGTTACGGTTATGGTTAGGGTTAATGTTAGTGTTAGGGTTTGGATTTGGTTAGGTAACTGTTAGTGTTAGGGTTAGGTAAAAGTTAGGGTTATGGTTTGGGTAAGAGATTTTGTTAGGTATAGGATTAGGGTGAGGGTTTATTTTAGTGTTAGGGTTAGGATTAGGTTTTGGGTTAAGGTTACAGTTAGTTTTATGTTTAGTGTTACGGTTAGGTTTAGTGTTAAGGTTTGGGTTAAGATTAAAATTAGGATTATGTTAGGGTTACTGTTTGGGTTAGGGTTAGTGTTAAGTTTAGGTTTAGGGTTAGGGTTAGGGTTAGTGTTAGGGTTAGGTTAAAGATTTGGGTTACTTTTAGTTTTGGGGTTAGGGTTACATATAAGTTTAGGTTTAGTGTTAGGCTTAGGGTTAGGTTAGTGTTAGGTTTAGGGTTAGGGTTAGGGTTACAGTGAGGATTATGGTTAGCATTAGGGTTAGTTTTAAGTTTATGTTTAGGGTTAGGTTTAGTGTTATGATTAGTGTTAGTGTTAGGGTTAGGGTTAGAGTTAGTGTTAGGTTTAGGGTTAAGCTTTGTGTTACGGTTAGGTTTAGGGTTAGGGTAAGTGTGAGTGTTTGGTTTAGGGTTACAATTAGAGTTAGTTTAATGGTAAGGTTTATGGTTAGGGTTAATTTTATTGTTAGGGTTAGGATTTGAGTTAGGGTTAATGTTTTATTTAGGGTTATGTTTCGTGTTTGTGTTAGGGTTTAGCTTAAGGTTAGGTGATGGTGATGGTTAGGAATAGATTAGGGTCAGGATTATGGTTGGATTAGGGTTTCTGTTAGGATTAGGGTTAGGGTTAATATTAGTGTTAGTGTTAGGGTTATGGTTAGGATTAGTGTGAGTGTTAAGTTTAGGATTAGGTTTAGGGTTAGTGTAAGATTTAGGGTTAGGGTTGGCTTTAGGGTACAGCTTAGTGGAATGGTTAGGGTTAGGGTTAGTGTTAGTGTTATGATTATGGTTAGGTTTAGGTTTAGTGTTTTGGTTAGGGTAAGGTTTAGGCTTAAGGTAATATTTGGGTTAAGGTTAGTGTTATGTTTAGGGTTAAGTTTAGGTTTATGGTTAGTGTTAGTGTCAGAGTTTGTGTTAAGTTTTGGTGTAGGTTTAGTTTTCATGTTGGAATTAGTATTAGAGTTAGGGTTTGCATTAGGGTTAATGTTAAGATTAGGTTTAGGTTTAGTGTTATGGTTAGGGTTAGGGGTAGTGTTAGGTTTAGGATTAGTGGTATGATTAGGGTTAGGGTTTTGGTAGGTTTAGGGTTAGATTTAGGCTTAGGTTTATGGCTCGTCTTATGGTTAGGGTTAGGGTTACTTTAATGGCTAGGGTTAGGGTTAATCCTAACTCTAACATGAACTCTAACCCTAACCCTAACCCTAAACTAGAATTAGTGTTAATGTTAGCGTTAGAGTAAGGGTTAGGGATAGGGTCATGTTAGGTTTAGGAATAGGTATTGGTTAGTGTTAGGGTTAGGGTTAAGGTTATTTTTAGCATTAGGGGTAAGTTTGATGTTAGCGTTAGTGTATGGGTTAGGGTTGGGGTTAGGCTTAGGTTTAGGTTAGTTTTAGGGTAAGGTTTAGAATTTGTGTTAGTATTAGTGTTAGTGTTAGTGTTAGGTTATGGTTAGGATTACATTAGAATTAAGGTTAGTCTTAGTGTTAAATTTTGCGTTCATTTTAGGGTTAGGATTAATGTTAGGGTTAGAGTTAGGGTTAGGGTAGGGTTAAATTTAGGGATAGTGTTAGTGTTAAGGTAAGAGTTGGTTTTGCAAAAGGGTTAGTGTTAGGTTTAGAATTAGAGTTCATGTTAAGGTTAGGGTTAGGGTGATGTTTAGGGTTGGGAGAGGTTTAGTGTTAGTGTTCGTTTTAGGGTTATTGTTAGGGTTAGTGTTAGGGTTAGGTTAGGGTTAGGGTTATGGTTAAGTTTACAGTTTATGTTATGGTTAGTGTTAGTTTTAGTATTACGGTTATGGTTGCTGTTAAAGATTAGGGTCAGTGTTAGTGTTAGGGTGAGAATTATTGTTAGTGTTAGGGTTAGGTTATGCATTAGGATAAGGTTTAGGGAATTTTAGGGTTATAATTAGAGTTAGTGTTGGTGTTACTGTTAGGGTTATGGTAATTATTAGGGTAAGGGTTAGGGTTAGGGTTAGAATTAGGGTTAAGTTAAGGTTACAATATGTTTTAGAATCAGTGTTAGATTTTGGGTTAGGTTTGTGTTTAGGGTTAGTGTTAAGTATAGGGTTAGGGTTAGATTTAGGTTAGGTTTATGGTTTCTCTTATGGTTTGTTTTAGGGTTAGGTTTAGGGTTAGTGTTAGTTTAGGTTTAGTGTTAATGTCAAGGTTAGTGTTAGTGTTACAGTTGGGATTAGCATTAGTGTTTGGTTTAGTGTTTTAATTAGGTTTAGCGTTATAGTTAGGGTTAGGATTAGGGTTATTGTCAGGTTTAGAGTTAGGTTTAGTTTTAATGTAAGGATTAGGGTTAGGGATAGCATTAGGGTTTGGCTTAGTGTTAGCGTTATGGTGAGGGTTCAGTTTAGGTTTCAGGTTAGGGTTAGGGTTGTTATTGTTAGGGTTAGGGTTAGTGTTAGGGTTAGGTAAGGGTTAGGGTTAGGGTTACGGTTATTGTTATGGTTAAGATTAGGTTTAGGTTTGGGGTCAGGATTATGGTTAGTGTTAGATTTCAGTTTAGGGTAAGGGTTAGTGTTAGGGTTAAGTTTAGGTTTAGGGTTATGTTTAGGGTTAGAGTTCATGTTAGAGTTAGGATTAGGGTTAGGGTAAGGTTTAGGATTAGGGTTAGGTTTATGGTTTGTTTTAGGGTTAGAGTTAGTGTTTGGGTTAAATTTAGGGATAGAATAATGGTTAGAGTTAGGGTTAGGTTTATTATTATGGTTAGTGTTAGGTTAATGTTCGGGTTAGGGTAAGTTTAGGGTTATGGTTATTGTTAGGTTTAGGGTATGTGTTATGGTTAGGGTTAGGTTACCTTTAGGGTTAGTGTTAGGGTTAATGTTAGGGTTATGGATAGGGTTAGATTTAATGTTAATGTTAGGGTTATGGATAGGGTTAGATTTAAGGTTAATGTTAGGGTTAAGGTAAGGTTTAGTTTTAGTGTAAGTTTTATGATTAGAGTTAGTGTTACTGTTAGGGTTAGGTTTTTGGTTTGTGTTAGTAGTAGGGTTAGGGTTAGGGTTAAGTTTAGTGTTAAGTTTAGGGTTAGTGCTATGATTCAGATTAAGATTAGGGTTAGTTTTATGGTTAGGTTTAAGTTAGGGTGAGGTTAAGTAGAGGTTAGAGTTATGGTTAATGTTAGGGTTGGGCTTAGGGTCTGTGGTAGGTTTATCGTTAGGTTTAGGTTTACGTAGGGTTAGTGTTAGTGCTAGGCTTAGGGTTAAGGTAAGGTTTAGTGTTAGGGTAAAGTTTATGATAATAGTTAATAACTTTTAGGGTTAGGTTTAGTGTTAGTGTTAGGGTTAATGTTAGGTTTATGGAGAGGGTTAGTGTTAGTGTTAGGATAAGGGTTAAAGTAAGGTTTAGGTTTAGGGAAGGGTTATGATTAGAGTTAGTGTAGGGTTAGGCCTACTGTTTTGGTTAGTGTTAGGGTTATGGTTATTTTTAGGGCTAGTGTTAGGTTAAGGTTAAAGTTAGTGTTCGGTTTATTGTTTGAATTCCTGTTAGATTTAGTATTAGGCTTTTTGTTAGGTTTATATTTAGGATAGTGTTAGGCTTAGTGTTAGTGTTACAGTTAGAATCAGGGTTAAGTTTAGGATTAGTGTTTGGGTGAGGTTTAGGTTTAGTGTTAGGGTTAAATTTAGGTTAAGAGTTAGGGTTAGGGTGAGTTTTAAGGTTATGTTTAGTTTAGGGTTATGGTTATTGTTACAGTTATGGAAAGGATTCGTGTTTGGGTTAGGCTTAGGTTTGGTATTAGTGTTAGGTTATTGTTAGGGTTACATTTAGGTTAGTGTTAGGGTAGGATTAATGTTAAGGTCAAGTTTAGTGTTAGAAATAATATTAGGTTTAGGGTTACATTAGGGTTATGTTTTAGGTTCATGTTAGGGTTAAGGTTAGGGATAATGTTAGCTTTAAGTTAGGGTTAGGGTTAGGGTTAATGTTAGTTCTAGGGTTAGGGTTAGGATGAGATTTAGGGTTAAGTTTCTAGTTAAGGTAAGTGTTATTGTTAGCTTTAAGGTTAATATTATGCTTATGTAAGGGTTAGAGTTAGGGTTGTGTTTGGGATTAGGGTTAGGTTTAGTGTTAGAGTTAGGGATAATTTTAGGTTTTTGGTTAGCGTTAGTGATAGGGATAGTTCAAATTAGGGTTATGGTTAGTGTTATGGTTAGGGTAATAGTGTTAGGGTTAGGGTTAAGGTTAGGGTTAGGTTTTACAGTTTGCTTTGGTGTTAAATTTAGGTTTATGTTTCGTGTAAGTGTTAGGGGTATGGTTAGTGTTAGATTTAGGTTTTTAATATTAGGATTAGTTTTAGCTTTAGATTTAGGGTTATAGTTAGTGTTAGGGTTAGGGTCAGAATTAGGGTTACTGCAGGGGTTAATGTTGGGGTTAGGATTATGATTAGGGATAGGGTTATGTTTAGGGTTAGGGTAAAAGTTAAGGTAAGGTTTAGGGTAAGGTTTAGTGTTAGGGTTAGTGTTAGGCTTACTGTTAAGGTTAGTGTTGTCATTAGGGTTAGGATTTGTCTTATTGTTACGGTTTAATTTCCAGTTCCGGTTGGGATTAGGGTTAGTTTTAGGGTTAGAGATAGGTGAGTTAGGGTTCAAGATAGGGTCAGGGTTAGGTTTAGTGTTAGTGTGAGGTTTAGGAATATGTTTAGGTTAGGTTTAGGTTTAGGTTTAGGGTTTGTGTTAATGTTAAAGTTAGGGTTATTGTTAGCTTAATTTTAAGTTTAGGCTAAGAGTTAAGGTTAGTGTTAGGGTTAGGGTTGTAGTTAGGGTTTGGGTTTTATTTAAGTTAAGGTTTAGTGTTATGATTAGGGTTAGTTTATGGTGAGAATTATGGTGAGTGTTAGAGTTAGGCTTAGGATTAGGGTTATTGTTAGAGGTAGTGGTAGCGTTAGGTTTAGGGTTAGTTTTATTGTTATGGTTAGTGTTAGAGTTAATATTAGGTTTAGTGTTAGTTTTAGGGTTAGAGTTAGGGTTAGGGTTAGGATTAGGGTTATGTTTAATATTAGGGTTATGATTAGGTTTAGGATAAAATTTTGGTTTAGGATTAGGGTTAAGTTTAGAGACAATTTTAGTTTTAGGATTAGGATTAGGGTTAGGGTTAGTGTTAGGTTAGGATTTAGGTTAGTGTTAGCTTTAGAGTTAGGGTTTGAGTTGGGGTTACAGTTAAGATTATGGTTAGGGTTATGATAAAGGTTAGCATTAGGGTTAGAGTTAGGTTTAGGCTTAGGTTAAGGTTCATTCAGTGTTATGGTTAGGTTTAATATAATGGCTAGGGTTAGGATTAACGTTAGAATTAGTGTTAGGGTTAAGGTGTAGATAAATTTATTGTTAGGAATAAATTTATGGTTCATGTTAGGATTAAAATTAGAGTTTATGTTAGGGTTAGGTTTAGTTTTAGGTTTAGGGTTAGGGTTAGTGTTAGGGTTAGGTCTAAGGTTAGGGTTATATTTAGTGTTATGGTTACAGTTAGCATTAGTGTTAGTGTTAGGGTTAGGGTTTAATTTAGGGTTAAAATAAAGGTTAGGTTAGGGTTAGGGTTAGGATTAGGGTTATTGATAGTTTTATGTTAAGGGTTAGGTTTAAGATTAGTGTTAGTGTTATGGTTAGGTTTAGGGTTAAGTTTAGTGTTAGGGTTAGGGTTAGAGTTTGGGTTAAATTAGGTTTAGGGTGAGATTTATGGTTTGTTTTAGGATTAAGGTTAGGGTTTTTGTTAGGTTTAGGCTTAGGGTAAGGGTTAGGGTTAGTTGGTTTAGGATTAGTGTTAGGGTAGTGTTAGGGTTAGGATTAGGGTTAGTGTTAAGATGAGGGTTAGGTTTAGTGTTATGGCTAGGATTAGTGTTAGGGTTATTGTTAGTGTTAATGTTTTGGATGGATTTATATTTAGTGTTAGGTTTAGGGTTAGGAAAAGCGTTAGGGTTAGTGTTACATTTAGGATAAAGGTTGGGGTTAGTTTTAGTGTTTGGTTCAGTGCTAGTATTCAGTTTAGGGTAAGGGTTAGGGTGAGGGTTAGCTCTAGGATTAGGATTAGAATTGTGGTTAGTGTTAGGGTTAGGGATAGGTTAAGGTTTGTGTTTAGTTTAGGGTTAGTGTTAGGGTTATGGTTAGGGTAATTGTTCCAGAGAGGTTTAGTGTTAGGGTTGTGTTCGGGTTAGGATTAGGTTAAGGGTTCATGTTAGGGATAGGGATAGGGTTAGTGTTAGGATTAGGTTTGAGGTGAGTGTTAGATTTAGGCTTAGGTTTAGGGTTAGTGATAGTGTTACATTAGTGTTAGTGTTAGGGTTAGGATTAGGTTTAGGTTTAAGATTAGATTAACTCTTAGGGATATGGTTAGGGTTAGGTTAAGGTTAGGGTTTGGGTTAGAGTTAGGGTTCGTGATAGGGTTAGGGTTAGTGTTGATTTAGAGTTAACATTAGGGTTTGGGTTAGCATTAGTGTTTGGGTTTGGGTTATAGTTATGTTTAGGATTAGTGTTAGTGTTTAAATTATTGTTAGTACTATGTTTACCTTTAGGGATAGAGAGTGGGGTAGGGTTACGTTTCGGGTTAGGGTAAGTGTTAGGATTATGTAAGGGGTTAGTTTTAGGTTTAGGTTAAATATATGGTTATGGTTTTGTTTAGGGTTTGTGTTACTATTAGGGTTTGGGTTAGGGATAGAGATACATTAGTGTTTGGGTTAGGGTGAGGGTTAGGGTAAGGTTTTGGATTAGGGATAGGGTTAGTTTTATTGTGAGGGTTAGGGTTAGGGTTATGTTTAGGTAAGGGTTAGGTTTAGGATTAGGGTTATGATTAGGATCAGATTTAGGTTTAAAGTTAGGGCATGGTTAGTCTTAGGGTTAGTTTTAGCGTTAGGGTTAGTAATAGAATTAGTGTTAGCTTTAGATTTATCATATGTGATAGGGTTAGGATTAGGCTTAGGGTTTGTGTTAGGGTTAGGATTAGGGATAGTTTTATGTTTAGAAGTACGTAGAGAGTGAGGCATAGGGTTAGTTTTAGGGATATGGTTAGGGTTAGGGTTAGTGTTAGGCTTAGGGTTAAGGTTAATATTTGGGTTAGAGTATAGGTAGTGTTAAGTGTTAAATTAGGGTTATTGTTAGGGTTACGGTTAGTATATGGTTAAGTTTGGGGTAAGGGTTAGTGTTAAGATTTAGGTTTTAATTAATGTTAATTTTACAGTTATGGTTAGGGTATGTAAGTTTTAGATTTATGGTTAGGGTAAGTTTAGGGTTATGGTTTGAGTTAGGTTTTTTTTTTAGTGTTAGGGTTAGAGTTATGGTTAGGGTTAGGGTTAGTGTTAGGTTAGGGTTAGGGTTAGGTTTATGTATAATGCTAGGTTGTGTTTAGGTTTAAGGTTAATATTAAGGTTAGGTTGTTAGTTTAATTGTTAGGGTTAGGGTTGGCATTAGTTTTAGGCTTAGGGTGAGGGTTAGGTTTAGTGTTTGAGGTAGGGTTAGGTTTTGGGTTTAGAATAAGTTAGAGTTACTTTTAGGATAGGATTAGGATTCGGATTTGTTTTACGGTTAGGGTTAGGTTTAAGTTTAGGGTTAATTTTAGAATTACATTTATGGTTATGATTAGGGTTAGTTTTGGGGTTAGAATTAGAATTAGAGTTAGAGTTCGGGTTATATTTAGAGTTAATTTTAGAGTTAGGTCTAGGATTAGGGTTAGGTTATTCTTAGGGTTAAAGTTATGATTTGTGTTAGGTTAAGTTTTATGGTTAGGTTTTGTGTTAGGGTTAAAGTTAGATTTAGGTTTTGTGTTATGGTTCGTAAGAGGATTAAAGTGAGGCATAGGGTTAGGTTAGGGTTAGTTTTATGGTTACAGGTAGGTTAGGGTTAGAGTTAGGGTTAGCGTTAGTCTTAGTGTTGGGTTTAAGGTTAGGGTTAAGGATAGAGTTAGGGTTAGGTTTAGGGTAGGGTTAGGATTAGTGATAGGGATAAGTTTGAATTTAGGATTAGTGTTAGGTTTAGGGTTAGGGTTAGTGTTAGGTTTAAAGTTTGGGTTAGGTTTAGGGTTAATGTTAGGTTTAGTGTTAGGATTAGGGTTAGGTTTAAATTTAAGAAATGTTTAGGGATAGTGTTATGTTAAGGTTAGGGTTATGTTTTCAGTTAGGGTTTGTGTTACGTTTATATTTAGGGTTAGGGTTAGGGATACTTTAGGCTTAGGGTTAGGTTTAAGGTAACGGTTAGGGTTAGGGTTAAGATAGTTTAGGGTTAGGTTTATGGTTAGTTTTAGGGTAAGTTTTAGAGATAATTTTAGGTTTAAGGTTAGTGTTAGGGTTAAGGTTAGGGTTAGGGTTAAGGTTAGGGTTAGGGTTAGGGTTCTTGTTAGGGTTAAGTTTAGTGATAGTGTTAGGTTTATGGTTAGGATTAGTGTTACTTATAGGTTATGGTTAGGGTTAGGATTAGTGTTTGGGTTAGTGTTAGAGTTAGGTTTATGTATAGTGTTAGAATTAGGGTTATAGTTAGTGTTAGGGTTAGGGTTAGTGTTAAGATGTGGCTTTGGGTTAGTGTTAGTGTAGGGTTGGGTTTAGGGTTAGAGTTACTGTTAGGGTTATGGTTAGGATTAGGGTTTGTGTTTGTGTTAGGTAGGGTTAGGGTTAGGGTTATTAATATTGTTTGAGTTAAGTTTAGGATTAGGTTTAGTGTTATCGATAGGGAGAATTTTTAGGTTAGTATTAGGTTAAGGGTTAAAGTATTTTTACAGTTAGAGTTAGGGTTAGTGTGTGGTTAGTAATACAGATAGGTTAATGTTAGGGTTAGTGTTAGGGATATTGTAAGCATTTGAGTAAGTTTTAGGATAGGTTTTGGTTAGGGTTAGGTTTCAGTTAGGTTTAGGGTTAGGGTTTGTGTTACGGTTAGGGTTAGGGTTTGTGTTACAGTTAGGGTTAGGGTTAGAGTTGGGGTAAGAATTTCAGTTAGGGTTAGGGTTAGGGTTAGTTTTTTTTAATTTTTTATTGTTGGTTATTCAAAACATTACATAGTTCTTGATATATCATATTTCACCCTTTGATTCAAGTGGGTTATGAGCTCCCATTTTTACCCCATATACAGATTGCAGAATCACATCAGTTACACATCCATTGATTTGTATATTGCCATACTAGTGTCTGTTGTGTTCTGCTGCCTTTCCTATCCTCTACTATCCCCCTCCCCTCCCCTCCCCTCTTCTCTCTCTGCCCCCTCTACTGTCATTCATTTGTCCCCCTTGTATTATTTTTCGTTAGGGTTACTTTTTGAATTAGGGTTAGGTTTAATGTTATGGTTAGAATTAGAATTAGGGTTAACATAAGTTTTAGGGTTAGGATTAGGGTTATGCTTACAATTAGTGTTAGTTTTAGTGTTAGTGGTAGGGTTAGGGTTAGTGTTAGTGTTAGTTTTATGTTTAGGGTTAGGGTTTGTGTTTGGGTTATGATTAGTGTAATAATTGGGTTACAATAAGGGTTAGGATTAGATTTAGAGTTAGGTTAACTTTAGGGTTAGGGTTAGGGTTGTGGTAAGTGTTAGGTTTAGGGTTATATTTAGGTTTAGGATTAGTGTTTGGGTTAGATTTAGAGTTATGTTTAGGGACAGTTTTATAATTAGAATTAAGGTTAGTGTTAGGGTTAGTGTTAGTTTTAATGTGAGGCTTAGGTTTAGTGTTAGGTTAGGGTTAGGGTTAGAGTTAGGGTTAGGTTTAGGGATAGGATTATGTTTAAGGTTTGTGTTTGGGTTAAGTTTATGATTAGGTTTAGGGTTATTATTAGTGTTTGGGTTAAGATTAGGGTTAGGTTTAGTGTTAAAGTTAGGCATAGTTTTAGGGATAGTGTTATCGATAGATTTACGGTTAACTATTTTCTTACCATTACAGTTAGGATTAGGGTATGGTTAGTGTTAGGGATAGGTTTAGGTTTAGTGTTATAGATAGGTTAAGGTTTTGGGTTAGTGTTAGGTTTTGGTTAGGGTTAGGTTTCGATAATGGTTAGGGTTAGGGTTTGTGTTACAGTTAGGTTCAGTGTTAGGGTTGAGGTTAGAATTTCGGTTAGGGTTAGGGCTAGGGTTAGTGTTAGGGTTAGCATTAGGTTTAATGTTATAGTTAGTGTTAGAATGAGGTTTAGAATACGTTTTAGGGTTAGGGTGATGATTATTGTTACAACTAGTGTTAGTTTCAGTGTTAGAGTTAGGTTTAGGGTTACTGTTAGGTTGAGCGTTAAGGTTTATGTTAGGTTTAGGGTTACTATTTGTGTTGAGGTTATGCTTAGAATTATAGTTTGGCTTATGATAAGGGTTAGGATAAGGTTTAGAGTTAAGTTAAGAATAGGATTAGGGTTCAGTTTAGGGTTACAGTTAGAATTAAGGTTAGGTTTAGAATTAGTGTTTGTATTAAAGTTAGTGTTAGGGTTAAATTAGGTTTAGGGTTAGGGTTAGGGTTGATGTTAGAATTAGTGTTCATATTAGGTTTAGGGTTAGGTTTAGTGTTAGTGTTTGGGATAGGGTTATAGTTAGGCTTAGGTTTACTGTTAGTTTTAGGATTAGTTATAGATTTAGGGTTAGGGTGAGGTTTAGGTTTAGTGTTAGGGTGAGTGTTAGGGTTAGGGTTAGGGTTACAGTTAGGGTTAGGCTTAGCATTAGGTTTAGTGTTAGAGTTAGGTTTAGGGTTAGAATTAGTGTTAGAATTAGTGTTCTGGTAAGGTTAGGGTTAGAGTTTGTGTTATGGTTAGGGTTAGTGTTAGGGTTAGGTTTAGGGTAAGTGTAGGGTTAGGGTTAGGCTTAAGGTTATATTTTGTGTTAGGTTAAGGTTTAGTATTAGGGTTAAAATTATGGTTAGAATTAGGGTTAAGGTTAGTGTTACATTAGGCTTAAGGTTAGTGTTAGGTTAAGATTTAGGTTTAGGGTGATGTTTAGGGTTAATTTTAGATTTAAGGTTAGCTTTAGGGTTGTGTTTTGGGTTGGAATTAGGGTTAGGTTTAGGGTTAGGTTAAGGTTAGTGTTTGGTTTATGTTTTGTGTTAGTGTTAATGTTAGGGTTACAGTGAAGTTTAGTGTTAGTGTTAGGTTTGTGATAGGGTTAAGGTTTTGGTTTGTATTAGGGATAGGGTTATTGTTAGTGTTAGCTTTAGGTTTAGGCTGAGGGTTATACTTAGGGTTAGGGTTAATTTTAGTGTTAGATTAGTTTTATGGTTTGGGTTATGGTTAGTGTTAAGGTTAGGGTTAGGGTTTGGTTTAGGTTTAGTATTAGGGTTAGAGTAAGGCTTAGGTTTTTGTTTAAGTTTAGAAATAGGGTGAGGGTTCGTGTTTAATGATTAGGGTTAGTGTTAGTATTAGATTTTGGTTTAGGTTTAGGGTTAGTGTTAGTGTTAGGGTTAGGTTTAGCATTAGAGTTTGTGTTAGGGTTTTCGTTAGGTTTGGGTATATTGTTAGGGTTTCAGTTAGTGTTAGTGTTAGGTTTGGGGTTGGGGTTAGTGTGAGGGTTAGTGTTAGGGTTAGGTTTAGGGTTATGTTTATTGTTAAGGTTAGAGTTATGGATAGGGTTATGTATAGGTAAGGTTTAGGTTTAGGATTATGGTTATGGTAAGAATTAGTGTTAGCATTAGGGTTAGGGTTAGGGTTTAGATTTAGCATTAGGTTTAGTGTTAGAGTTAGGTTTAGGGTTACAGTTAAGATTAGGGTTATAGTGAGGCTTAAGTTTAGTGTTAGGGTTAGTTTTCATGTTAAGGTTACTGTTAGGCTTAGTGTTAGGGTAACGGTTAGGGTTAACATTAGTGTTATGTTTAGAGTAGGTTTAGAGTTAGGGTTAGTGATCAGGTTAGCGTTGGATTAAGATTTAGTGTTAATATTTGGGTTTTGTTAGTGTTATGTTTAGTGTTAATATTAGGGTTAGGGTTAGGTAATGGTTAGGGTTATTGTGTGGGTTAGAGCGTGTGTAAGGGTTAGTGTTAGGGTTAGGTTTATGATTATGGATATGGTTATGCTTATGGTTATTGTTATGTTTAGGGTTAGTGTTGGATTATGGTTAGGGTTAGGGTTAGGTTTAGTATTAGGTTTTTGTTTTGGTTTATGTTTATTGTTAGGGTTAGGGTTACTGTTAGTATTAGTGTTAGGTTGATGGTTAGGGTTACTGTTAGTGTTAGTTTAGGGTTAGGTTTAGAATTAGGGATAGAGTTATTTTTAAGTTTAGGGTTAGAGTGAGGCTTAGGGTTAGTGTTAGAGTTAAAATTTGTGTTAATCTTAGTGTTAGGTTTAGGGTTATTGTTTGTGTTAATGTAAGTTTTTTGGTTAGGTTTAAGGTTAGAGTTCGTGTTAGGGTTAGTGTTATGTTTAGGGTTAGCTTTAGGGTTCATGTTAGGGTTAATGTTAGGGTTATGGTTATGGTTAGGTTGAGGCTTAGGATTATTGTTAGGGTTAGGGTTAGGCTTAGTGTTACTGTTAGTTTTAGGTTTATGGTTAGTGTCGGTGTTAGGTTTAGGGTTAGAATTAGGTGTAGGGTTCGTGTTAGGGTTATTTTTAGTGTTTGGCTTAAATTTAGGTTTTGTGTTAGGGTTTCAGTTAGCATTATGGTAATAGTTATGGTTATGGTTAAATGTAGGATTAGGTTTAGGGATAGTGTTAGTGTTAGTGTTACTTTAGGGTTAGGGTTAGGGTTAAGGTTAGTGTTAGTTTTAGGTTAGGGTCCATGTTAGGATTAGATTTAAGATGAGGGTTAGAGTTAGATTGAGGGTTAGGATTAGGGTTAGGATAAGTGATAGATTTCGGTATAGGTTTAGTGTTAGTGTTAGGGTTAGGGTGAGGTTTAGTGTTAGGGTTAAAGTTAGGTTTAGGGTTAGTGTTTGGATTAGGTCTAGCATTAGGGTTAGTGTTAGGTTTTGGGATAGGTTTATGTTAGATTTAGAGTTAGGGCTAGTGTTAGTGTTAGGGTTATTGTTAGTTTTCGGGTTTGGGTTTGGGTTAAAGTTACTGTTAACTGTAGGGTAAGGTTTAGGGTTAGTCATAGGGTTATGGTTAGGATTAAGTTTTGGGTTAGTGTTAGTATTACTGTTAGGATAAGGGTTAAGTTTAAGGTTCTTTCTAGGGTTAGCATTAGGGTTAGTGTTACAGTTAGGATAAGGGTTAGGGTGAGTGATAGGATTAATGTTAGGTTTAGCTTTAGTGTTAATTTACTGTTAGTTTTAGAGTAAGGTTAAGTCTAGGGTTATGGTTAGATTTAGGGTTTGTGTAATGGTTAGGGTTAGTGTTAGGGTTAGTGTTAGTGTTAGGGTTAAAGTTAGTGTTAGTATTAGGTTTAGGATTTCAGTAAGGTTAAGATTTAGATTAGGTTTAGGATTAGGGTTAGAATTCGTGTTAGTGAAAAATTAGAGTAAGGGTTTTTGTTAGGGTTAGTTGTAGGGTTATGGTTAGAGTTAGGGTTATGGTTAGAGTTAGGGTTAGGGTTTGGTTAGGGTTAAGGATAGGTTTATGGTTTGGATAGGGTTTGGGTTAGATTAGGGTTAGGATTTGTGTTAGGTTTAGGCTTAGGGTTAGTGTTAGGTTTAGGTTTAGGTTTTGGTTAAGGGCTAGGCGTAGTGTTAGGGTTAAGTTTACTGTTTGTGTTAGCATTAGTATTGGGGTTAGGGTTATATTTAGGTTTAGGGTGAGTGTTAGTGTTAGATTTTGGGTTAGTGTTAGGTTTATGGTTAGGTTTAGTGTGAGCGTTAGGTTTAGGGTGAGGATTAGGATTATGTTAGGGTTTGGATTAGAGTTAGGTTTAGGTTTAGGTATAAATTTAGTGTTAGGGTTAGGGTTTCTCTTAAGATTAGGGTTAGGGTTAGGTTTATGGTTATTGATAGTGTTAGGGTTAGTGTTAGGGTGAGGGTTAATGCTTACTGCTATGGTTAGGTTTAGGTTTCGTGTTAAAAGTATGGGTTGAGTTAGTGTTAGGGTTAGTGTTACGGTCAGGATTATGATTAAAGTTAGGTAAGCATTAGCATTAGAGTTAGGTTAGGTTTAGGGTTATGGTTTTGGTTAGGGTTTGTGTTAAGATTAGGTTTATGGTTAGGGTTATTGTTAGGGTTAGGGTTAGGTTTAGTGTTAGAGTTAGAGTTAGTTTTGTGTTATGGTTACAGTTAAAGTTATGGTTAGGCTTACATTTTCATTTAGTGTAAAGTTTTGGTTTAGTTATAAAATTAGGATTTGGTTAGGTAAGCTTGAGGGTTAGCTTAGGATTAGGTTTAGGCTTAGGGTTCTTGTTCGGGTTAAGGTTAGAGTTAGTGTTAAGTTTACATTTAGGGTTAGGATTAAGTTATGGTTAGTTTTAGGGTTATGGTTAATTTTAGCATTAGTATTTGGGTTAAGGTAATAGATAGGTTTAGGGTTAGTGTTCAGATTAGGGTTATGGTTAGTGTTTGGTGTAGGGTGATGGTTAGGTTTAGGATTATTATTAGTGTTAGGTTTAGGTTTAGCCTTAGGTTTAGGGTTAGAGTTAATATTAGTGTAAGGGTTAGTTTTAGGGTTAAGTTTAGGGTTTGTGTTAGGGTTAAGTTTAGGGCTAGTGTTGGGATTAGAATAAAGGTTAGTGTTTGTGATAGGATTAGGGTTAGAGTTAGGGCTAAGTTTAGTTTAGGATTAGTGTAGGTTTAGTTTTAGGGTTAGAGTTAAGGTTATGTTAAGGTTCGGGTTATGGTTAGAATGGGGTTTGTGTTAAGGTTAGGAATATGGTCTGGGTTAATTTTAGGTTTAGGCTTAAAGTTAGTGCTAGGCTTAGGATTAGGGTTTGGTTAAGTTTTAGTGTTAGGTTTAGGGTTTTGATAAGAATTAGTGTTAGTGTAAAGTTAGGGTTAGGGTTAGTGTTAGGATTAGGATTAGGGTTAGTGTTAGGGTTACAGTCAGGACTTTTGTTACGGTTATTGATAGGGTTACATATAGGTTTACGGTTATGGTTAGGATTAGGGTTAGGGTTTTAGATAGGTTTAGTGTAGGTAAGGGTTAGGGTTAGTGTTAAATTTATTGTTATTTTTAGGGTTAGGATTAGGGTTAGTGTTAGGGTTAGGGTTACAGTTAGGGTTAAATTAGGGTTAGGGTTAGGTTTAGGGTTCATGTTAGGTTTAGGTTTAGGATTAGTTTTAGGCTTAGGTTTAGGGTTAGTGTTAGGATTAGAGTTAGGGTTAGTGTTAGAGTTAGGGTTAGGATTTGTGTTACATTTACCGGGTCAGGGTTTCAGTTAAGGTTAGAGTAAGAGTTATCATTAGTGTTTTGTTTAGGGTTATAATGAGGTTTGGACTTAGTGTTAGTGTTAGGAATAGGGTTAGCATAAGTTTTATTGTTAGTGTTAAGATTTGGGTTTGGTTAGATAAGCGTTAGTTTTAGGGTTAGGTAAAAGTTAGGGTTATGGTTTGGGTTAGGGTTGTTGTTACGTAT
Organism: Marmota flaviventris; assembly: GCF_047511675.1. Lineage (NCBI taxonomy): Eukaryota > Metazoa > Chordata > Mammalia > Rodentia > Sciuridae > Marmota > Marmota flaviventris. The sequence continues at coordinate 8,424,882 of NC_092509.1, forward strand.
AGGATTAGGGTTAGTGTTAATGTTAACTTTTGTGTTAGGGTTATGGTTAGTTTTATGGATAGGGTTATGGTTACGCTTAGTGTTCAGTTTTGGGTTCGGGTTAGGGATAGTATTTTGTTAGGGTTAGGGTTTGTTTTAGGGTTAGGTTATAATTAGTGTTAGGGCTATGGTTAATTATAGGTTTAGGGTTAGGGTTAGTGTTAAATTTAGGTTTATGATTAGGGGTAGTGTTAGTATTCTGTTTAGGGTCAAGATTAGGTTTAATTTTTGTATTGGGGTAAGGGTTTCATTTAGGTTTAGGTTTAGTGTTAGGGTTAGGGTTAGTGTTAGATTTAGGGTTAGGTTTATGGTGAGGATTAGGGTTAGGGTTATTTTTAAGTTTACATTTAGGATTAGGGTTAGCGTTAGAGATAGTTTTAGGGTTAGGGTTAGGTTTAATTTTAGATTTAGTGTTAGTTTAGGGTTAATCTTCGTGTTATGGTTAGATTTCAGGTTAGCGTTAGTGTGAGTGCTAGGTTTAGGGTTACTGTTGGAGTTAGTGTTTGTTTAGAGTTATGGTTAGGGTTAAGTTTAGGGATGGCACTAGGATTAGGGTTGGTTTTAGGGTTTGATTTAGGGTTAGTGTTTGTGTTAGGGTTTGGGTTAGAGTTACGTAAGGGTAAGGGTTAAGGATAGATTAGGGTCAGGATTATGATTGGTTTTGGGTTTGTGTTAGGGTTAGAGTTAGAGTTAATGTTAGTGTTAGTGTTACGGTTAGGGTTAGAATTAGTGTTAATGTTAAGGTTAATATTAGGTTTAGGGTTAGTGTTAGGTTTAGAGTTAGGGTTTGGTTTTGGATTAGGCTTAGTGGAATGCTTAGGGTTAGTGATAGGGTTAGTGTTATGATTATGGTTAGGGTTAGGTGTAGTGTTGGGTTTAGGGTAAGTTTTAGGTTTAGAGTAAGTATTAGGGTTAAGTTTAGTGTTGTGTTTAGGGTTAGGGTTAGGTTTATGTTTAGTGTTACGGTCAGGTTTTGGGTTAAGGTTAGGGTTAGGATTTGTTTTAGTGTTAGGATTAGTGTTAGTGTTAGCGTTTATATTAGGGTTATTGTTAAGGTTAAGGTTAGGTTAAGTTATAGGGTTAGGTTTAGGGTTAGTGTTCGGGTTAGTATTAGTGTTATGTTTAGGGTTAGGGTTAGGGTAGGGTGAGGGTTAGTGTTAGGCTTATTGTTATGGTTAATCTTAGTGTTGGGGTTAGCGCTAGTACAATGGTTGGGTTAGGGTTAACGGTAGAATTAGTGTTAGGGTTAGGGTTAGTTCAAAGTTTAGGGTTAGGGATCATGTTAGGCTTAGAAATAGGAATGGGTTAGTGTTAGTGTTAGGGTTATGGTTGGCTTAAGTTTAGTGTTAAGGTTACAGTTATGGTTGAGGTTAGTGTTAGGGTATGGGTTAGGGTTTGGTTTAGGCTTAGAGTTAGGTAAGTTTTAGAGTTAGGTTTTGAATTTTAGTTAGGAATATTGTTAGGGTTACTGTTTGCTTTAGGGTTATGGTTCGGATTATGTCAGGATTAGGGTTAGTGTTAGTGTTAAATTTTGCATTAGGTTTAGGGTTAGGGTAAATGATAGGGTTAGAATTAGGATTTCAGTTAGTTTTAGGTTTAACGTTATGGGTAAATGATAGGGTTAGAATTAGGGTTACAGTTAGTTTTAGGTTTAGTGTTATGGTTAAGTTTAGGGATAGATTTAGGGTTAAGGTAAGGGTTAGGTTTAGTGTTAGGATTAGTGTTAGGTTTAGAATTAGGGTTCATGTTAAGGATAGGGTTAGGGTGAGTGTTAGGGTTAGGTTTAGTGATCGTGTTTGTTTTAGGGTTAGTGATAGGGTTAATTATAGTGTTAGGGGTAGGGATATGTTTAGAGTTAGTGTTATGGTTACAGTGAGGTTTAGTGTTAGTGGTTCGTTAGGGTTAGGGTAAAGCTTAGTGTTAGGGTAAGGTTTATGTTTATGGTTATGGTTAGGGTTAGTGTTAGGGTTGGGATTAGGGTTTGAGTTAGGATTAGTGTTAATGTTAGGAATAGGGTTAGGGTTAGAGTTAGGATTAGGTTAGGGTTAAGGTTAAAGTTAGTGTTAAATTTTGTGTTAGCATTAGTGTTAAGATTAGTGATAGGATTACTTTTAGGGTGAGAGTTAGTGTTAGAATTAGGGTTAGGGTTAGAGTTAGGATTAGATTTAGAGTTAGGGTTAGGTTTAAGTTTAGGTTTAATGTTAGGGTTAATGTAAGTTTTGGGATTAGTGTTAGGGTTAGTGTTAGTGTTTGAATTAGGGTTTCTGGTATGGTTCGGGTTAGTGTGAGTGTGAGTGCTAGGATTAAAGTTAGGGTCAGGTTTGTGTTAGGTTTAGGTTTAGATTTAATTATAGTGTTAGTGTTAGAAATCGGTTAGAGTTAGTGTTAGGGTTAGGGTTAGGTTTAGAGTTGGTGATAGGGTTAGGGTTAGAATTAGTGTTATATTTAGGGTTATGGTGAGGTTTATGGTTAGTGTTAAGGTTAGGTTAGAATTAGTGTTATGGTTAGGGTTATGGTTAGTGTTAGATTTAGGGTTATGGTTAGGGTTAGTGTTATGGTAAGGGTTAGGTTTATGATTACTGTCAGGGTTAGGGTTAGGTTTAGGATTAGGTTTAGGGTTAGTGTAACGGTTAGTGTTAGGTTTAGGATTAGTTAGGGTTAGGGCTAGGGATTGTTTAACGGTTACTCTTAGAGTTATTTTTATGGATAAGATTAGGGTTATATTTAGGGTTAGAATTAGGGTTAAATTTAGTGTTAGGATTATGATTATTTTTAAAATTACAGTTCATGTTAGTGTTAGGGTTAGGGGTATAGTTTGGGTCAGTGTTAGGGTTTGAGTTATTGTTAGGGTTAGGGTTAATGTTAGGTTTGGTTTATGTATAGGGTTATGATTAGTGATAGGGCAAGGATTGGGGTTAGGTTTATTGTTAGGGTTAGGTTTAGGGTTAGGGTTAGTGTTACAGTTGCTGTTAGTGTTAGAGTTACATTTAGGTTTAGGGTTTGGTTAAGGGTAAAGTTTACAGTTCGTGTTAGGGTTAGATTTAAGGTTATTGTTAGAAATAAGTTTAGGGTTAGGATAAATATTAGGGATTGAATTAGTGTTCGAGTTAGGGTTAGGGTTATGGTGAGTGTTAGGGTTAGGGTGAAAGATAAGTTTATGGTTAGGTATAGTGTAAGTGTTTGTGTTAGGGATAGGTTTAGAGGTAGTTTTAGGGTTAGGGTTAGGTTTAGGTTTAGTGTTATTATTAGTGTTATGTTTAAGATTAGTGTTAGGGTTAAGATTACTCTTTGGTTATTGGTTAAGATTAGTGATAGAGTTAAGATTAGGGTTAAGGTTAGTTTTGTGGTAAGAGTTATGGTTAGTGTTAGTGTTAGGATGAGTTTTAGGGTTTGCTTTATGGTTTCAGTTAGGATTAGGGTTAGATTAATTGTTAGATTTAGGGTTACAGTAAGGATTAGGATAGGGTTAAGTTTAATGTTAGTATTAAGTTTTGTGTTTGGGTTAGTGTTAGAGTTAGTGTTAGGATTAGATTTAGGTTTAATTTTAGGGTTAGGGTTAGGGTTAGTGTTAGTGTTAGTTTTAGAGTTAGGGTTAATGTTAAGTTTAGGTTAATGTTAGGGTTAATTTAAGGGTTAGGATTAGGATTAGGGTTAGCGTTAGATTTCCGGTTTGTGTTAGGGTTCCGGTTAGAGTGAGTGTTAGTGCTAGTGTAGGGTTAGGGTTAGGATTGTGTAAGGGTTAGAGTTATTGTTAATTATACTGTTAAGTTTAGGTATAGGTTTAGAGTTAGTGTTAGTGTTAGGGTTAGGATTATATTTAGGTTTAGGTTTAGGTTTAGGGTTAGGTTTATGGTTAGTGTTAGAGTTGTGTTAGGGTTGGTGTTATAGTTATGGTTAGGGTTAGTGTTAGGGTAAGGTTTAGGTTTAGGGTTAGTGTTAGGTTTAGTATTAGGTTAGTGTTAGGGTTAAGGTTAGTTAGAGTTAGCATTAGGGTTAGGGTTAGGGTTAATGTTTTTGTTAGGTTTAGGGTTATGGTTAGTATTAAGATTACGGATAAGATTATGGTTATATTTAGGGTCAGAATTAGTGTTAGGTTTAGTGATAGTATTATGATTAGTTTTAGAGTTAGAGTTAATGTTAGCTTTAGGGTTAGTGTTAGTATTAGGGTTAAGACTATGGTTAGACTTAGGGTTAGTGTTAGGTTTGGGGTTATTTTTAGGGTTAGGTTTAGTGTTAGTTCAGGGGTTATGGTTAGGGTTAGAATTACTGATACGATTAGGTTTGGGTTTAGGTTTAGTTAAGGTTAGTGTTAGTGTTAGAGTTAGGGTTAGGGTTAGAATTTGGGTTTATGTTAGAGTTAGGGTTATGGTTTGGATTAGGGTTACTGTTAGAGTTAGGGTTAGGGTTAGTTTTAGGATTGTGTTTAGGGTTAGGGTTAGGATTAGTTTTAGGGTTAGGGTTAAGTTTAAGATTCGTGTTAGGGTTAAGTGTTAGGATTAGGTTTAAGGTTATTTTTAGTGTTAGAATTAGAGTTCGTGTTAGTGTTATGGTTACTGTGAGTGTTAGGGATAGGATTAGGGTTAGGGGAGGGATAGGGTTAGGGATAGGTTTAGAGTTAGTGTTAGGCTTAGGGTTATGTTTAGGGGTAGTGTTATGATTAGTGTTAGGGTTAGGTTTAAGTTTAGTGATAGGGTTAGTTTTAGGGTTAAGTTTAGTGTTAGGTTAAGGTTTAGGATTAGGGTTAGTGTTAGGTTTAGGTTTTGGATTTCAATTAAGATTAGGGTTATTGTTAGGGTTACAGTTACAGTTTTGTTTATGATAGAGTTAGGTTTAATGTTAGTATCAATTCTGTGTTAAGGTTAGTGATAGGATTAGGTTTAGGTTTAGGGTTAATGTTAGAATTAGGATTAGGTTTAGATTTAGTGTTAGGGTTAGTGTTAAGATTAGGGTTAATCTTAGGTTTAAGGAAATGGTTAGGTTTAGTGTTAGGTTTAGTTTTAGTGTTAGGTTTAGTGTCATGTTTAGTTTTAGTGTTAGGGTTAGGGTTAGGGTGAGTATTAGTGTTAGGTTTTGGGTTTAGGTTTATGTTTCTGTTAGTGTTTCTATTAGGGTTAGGTTTAGATTTAATTATAGCTGTTGGGGTTATGGATTGGTTTAGAGTTATTGTTAGGGTTAGGGTTAGTGTTAGGTTTAGTTTTAGGGTTAGTTTTAAGTTTAGAGTTAGTGTTAGGGTTACTGTTAGGGTAAGGGTTAGGGTTATTGTAAGGGTTAGGTTAAGGTTTGGATTAGGTTCTATGTTAAGGTTAAGGTTAGGGCTAGGATTTGGGATAGGCTTAGGTTTAGTGTTAGGGTTAGAGTTAGGGTTATGTTTAGGATTAGGTTTAGTGTTAGGGTTAGGTTTAGAAGTCGAGTTACGGTTAGTGTTAGTGTTATTTTTAGTGTTTGTTTTAATATTACGATTATGGTTGGACTTAGGTTTTGTTTTAGGTTTAGGGTTAGAAATAGGTTTACAGTTACAGTTAGGATTAAAGTTAGGGTTAGGGTTAGGTTTAGGTTGAATATTAGGGTTATGGTTAGGGTTAGGGTTAACAATATATTTAGTGTTGGCTTTAGTGTTAGTGTTAGGGTTAGGATTAATATTAAGTTTAGTGTTAGCTTTTGTGTTAGTGTTAGGGTTAGAGTTAGACTAAGAATTTAGGTTATGTTTAGGGTTTGAGTTTTAGGTTTAGTTTTAGGGTGTGGGTTAGGGTGTGTGTTAGGGTAAGGGTTAGTGTTAGAATAGGGTTACATGTATGATTAATTTTAGGGTTACGGTTAGTGTTAGTGCTTGGGTTTGCACTAGTGTTAGTTATAGGGTGAGTTTTAGTGTTAGTGTTAGGGTTGGTTAGAGTTAGTATTAGGGTTAGTGTTAGAGTTTGTGTTATGGTTAATGTTAGTGTTAGGGTTAGGGTTAGGATTAGTGTTAGAGTTAGGGTTAGGGTTAGGTTTAGGTTTCAGTTTAGTGTTAGGGTTACGTTTAGTGATATGGTTATGTTTAGTGTTAGTGTTAGGGTTGGGGTTAGGTTTAGGGTTAGCAAAAGTTTAATTAGGGATAAGTTGAGTTTTAATGTTAGCCTTAGGGTTAGTGTTAGTGTTACGGTTAGGATTTTGGTTAGAGATAGGGTTAGTGTTTGGTTATATTTAGGATTAGTGTAAGAGTTAGCATTATGGTTAGGGTTAGGTTTAGTGTTAGGGTTAGTGTTAGTTTTACCTTAGGGTTAAAGTTAAGATTATGGTTAGTGTTAGGCTTATTGTTAGGGTTATTTTTATGGTTACCTTTAGGGTTAGAGTTAGTGTAAGTGTTTTGGTTAGGTTTAGTGTAAGGATTAGTGTTAGGATTAGTGTTAGTGTTATTGTTAGGGTTAGGGTTTGGGTTAAGGTTAGGGATAGTGTTAGGGTTTGTGTTATGTTTACGGTAAGTGTTAGGGTTAGGTTTACAATAAAGATTAGGGTTAGGATTAAGGTTAATTTTGGGGTTAGTGTTAGGGTTTGTGTTATTTTTAGGATTAGTGTTAGGTTTAGGCTTAGGTTTAGGATTAGTATTAGTGTTAGGGTTACGGATAGGCTTAGAAATGGTGTTAGGTTTAGGAATACGTTTAGGTTTACTGTCATGTTTAGGGTTAGTATTAGGTTAAGGTTATTTTTAGGGTTAGGGTTAGTGATAGGTTCATGATTGGTTTAGCGTTAGTGATGATTTTCGGGTTAGTGATAGGGTTTTTTTAGGCTTAGTGTTAGGTTTAATAAAAGTGTTAGGGTTAGTGTTAGGGTTAGGGTGATGTTTAGGGTTAGGGTTATTGTTAGGGTTATGGTTATTATTAGAGATAGTGTTAGGCTAAGTTAGGGCTTAGTGTTTTAGTTAGGGTTAGCTTTAATGTTAGAGTTATGGATGGGATTAGTTTAGTTTATAGGTTAGTTTTAAAATTAGGATTAAGGTTAGGGTTAGGATTTTTGTTAGGGTTATGGTTAGGTTTATAATTACAGATATTATTAGGTTTAGTGTTAGGGTTAGTTTTAAAATTAGGATTAGGGTTAGTGTTAGGGTTATGGTTAGTGTTAGGGTTAGCATTTTTGTTAGGGTTATAGTTAGGGTTAGAATTACACATAGGTTTATGGTTAGATTAAAGTTTAGGGTTACAGTTAGCGTTAGTGTTAGGGTTAGGGTTAGGGTTAGTGTTTGGGTTAAGGTTAGGGTTAGTGATAGTGTAAGGTTTTGGGTTAGGGATAGTATTAGGGTTAGTGTTATGGTTAGTTTAGGGTTATGGTTATGATTAGGTAAGGCTTAGGGTTAAGGTTGGGTTAGGTTTAGGGTTATGGTTTTGGTAAGGGTTAGGGTTAGGGTTAGGTGTATGGTTAGGGTTAAAGTTAGTGTTAAGGTTAGCGTTAGGTTTAGGTTTAGAATCAGTTTTTTGTGTTAGGGTTAGGTTTAGAGTTAGGGTAATTTTATGTTTAGTGTTAGGTTTAGGGTTAGTGTTTGGTTTAGTGTTATTGTTAGGGTTAGTGTTAGGGTTCGGGTTAAGTTTAGGGTTATGGTAATGTTTAATGTTACGGTTAGGGTTAGGGTTAGTCTTAGTGTTAGTGTTAGGATTAGGTTTAGGGTTAGTTTTAGGCTTAGTGTTAGGTTTAAGGTTACTATTAACGTTAGGCTTACAGTTCAGATTACAGTTAGGGTTAGAGTTACGGTTAGGTTTAGTTTTTTTTTTTTTTGGCTTTTACTTTTTTTTTTTAATTTTTTATTGTGGGTTGTTCAAAACATTACAAATTTCTTGACATATCAAATTCCACACTTTGATTCAAGTGAGTTATGAACTCCCACCTTCACCCCATACACAGATTGCAGAATCACATCAGTTACACATCCATTGATTTACAAATTGCCATACTAGTGTCTGTTGTGCTCCACTGCCTTTCCCATCCTCTACCCTCCCCCCTCCCCACCTCTCCCCTCCCCTCCCCTCCTCTCTCTCTACCTCTTCCACTGTATAACCCTGAGGGTCTCCTTCCATTACCATGCAATTTTCCTTCTCTCTCCCTTTCCCTCCCACCTCTCATCCCTGTTAAATGTTAATCTTCTTCTCCTGTTCTTCGTCCCTACACTGTTCTTAGTTACTCTCCTTATATCAAAGAAGACATTTGGCATTTGTTTTTTTAGGGATTGGCTAGCTTCACTTAGCATAATCTGCTCTAATGCCATCCATTTCCCTGTAAATTCTATGATTTTGTCATTTTTTAATGCAGAGTAATACTCCATTGTGTATAAATGCCACATTTTTTTTATCCATTCATCTATTGAAGGGCATCTAGGTTGGTTCCACAGTCTTGCTATTGTGAACTGTGCTGCTATGAACATCGATGTAGCAGTGTCCCTGTAGCATGCTCTTTTTAGGTCTTTAGGGAATAGACCAAGAAGGGGAATAGCTGGGTCAAATGGTGGCTCTATTCCCAGCTTTCCAAGAAATCTCCATACTGCTTTCCAAATTGGCTGCACCAATCTGCAGTCCCACCAGCAATGTACAAGTGTACCCTTTTCCCCACATCCTCGCCAGCACTTGTTGTTGTTTGACTTCCTAATGGCTGCCAATCTTACTGGAGTGAGATGGTATCTTAGGGTGGTTTTGATTTGCATTTAGTTTTAGTGTTAGAGTTAGGTTTAGCGTGAGTTTTAGTGTTAAGGTTAGTTTTAGAATTATGGTAAAGTTTAGGTTTAAGTTTAGTGTTAGTGTTCGGGTTAGGGTTAGATTTTGAGTTAGTGTTAGGGTTAGGGTTACAGTTAAGTTTGGGTGTAGGGTGAGAGTTAGGGTTAAGGTTAGTGTTGGGTTTAGCGTTAGGGTTAGGTTTAGAATTAGTGTTAGGTTTGGCATTAGGGTTAGTTTTAGGTTAGGGATGGGGTAAGTTTTAGGGTTAGTGTTAGGTTTAAGGTTAGTGTTAGGGTAAGTGTTAGGGTTAGGTTTAGTGTTAGGGTTTTTGTTAAATTTATGGTTTTGGTAATCTTTAGGGTTACATTTAGGGTTAGGTTTGGGTTTAGTGTTAGGGTTTGTGTTTCGATTAGGATTAGGTTTAGTGTTAGTGTTAGGGTTAAGGTTTTCTTTAGGCTTATTGTTAGTGTTTGTTTAGTGTTAGGGTTAGTATGAGGGTTAGGCTTACTGTTTTGATTAGATTTAGGGTTAGAGTTAGGGCTAGTGTTAGTATTAGGGTTAGGGTTAGGTTTAGGGTTAGTGTTATGTTTAGGGTTAGGTTTAGAGTTATGTAAAGGTTTAGGGTTAGTGTTAGAGTTAGGATTATTGTTAGTTTAGGTTAGGGTTAGTGTTATGTTAAAGGTTAGAGTTCCTGTACGGGTTAGGGTTAGTTTTAGGATTAGTGTTAGTGTTAGTGATTGGGTTCAGGTTAGTGTTAGGGTTATGGATAGTGTTATAATTAGGAATAGGTTTATGGTTAATGTTAGGCCTAGGGTGAAAGCTAGTGTTATGAATAGCGTTAGGATTATGTTTAGGTTTAGTGTTAGGGTTAGTTTTAGGGTTAGTGTTAGGGTAAGGATTAGGGTTAGGGTTAGATTTAGATTTATTTTTAGGTTTCAGGTTAGGGTTAGTGTTAATGTTAGGATAGGGTTAGAATTAGGGTTAGTGTTAGTGTTAGCCATAGGGTTAAGTTTAGTGTTAGGGTTAATTTTAGGGTTAGGATTTGTGTTAGGGATAGGGTTTGAGTTAGGGTTACACATAGGATTATGGTTAGGGTAAGTCTAAATGTTAGGTTTATGATTACGGAATGCATTAGTTATCGGGTTAGGGTTATTGTTAAGCTTAGGATTAGGATTGGGGTTAGTTTTAGGGTCAGGATTAGGGTTAGTGTTAGGGTTAGTGTTATTTTTTCTGTTAGGGTGAGAGTTAAGGTTAGGTTTAGGGTTAGTGTTAGGGTTTGTGTTAAGGTTAGGGTTAGGGTTATTGTTAGTGTTAGGTTACGGATTATGGTTAGCTTTAGTGTTAGGTTTAGGGTTTGGATTTCAGATATGTTTAGGGTTTGGGTTAGGGTTAGGGCTATGGTTGTAGTTGAGATTAGCATTTGTGTTAGGGCTAGTATAAGTGTTAAACTTTGCATAAAATTTACTGTTACAGTTAGTGTTCAGGTTAGGTTTATGTTTACCATTTGTGTTAGTGTTCGGTTTAGGGATAAGTTGAGGGTTTCTGTTAGATTTAGGGTTAGGGTTCATGTTAGGGTTAGGTTTAGTGTGAGTGTTAGGGTTAGGGTTTGGTTTAGGTTTGGTGTTATTGTTTGGGTTAGGGTTAGGGTTAGGTTTAAGTATAGTGTTAGGGTTAGTGATAGGTTTAGAGTTAGTGTAATGTTTAGGGTTATGGTTAGTTTTATGGTTATGGTTAGGGTTAGGTTTAGGGTTAGTGTTAGTGTTAGTTTAAGGGTTAGGGTTAGTGTTAACCTAAGGGTTAGATTTAGCATAAGGGGTAGGGTTAATTTTGGGGTTGGGGTTAGGGTTAAGATTAGGGTTAGTTTTAATGTTAGGGTTGAATTTAGGCTTAGGTTTAGTGTTAGGTTTCATGTTAGGGTTAGGGTTATTGTTTTTATAGGGTTAGGGTTAAGATTTAATTTAAGTTTAGGGTTAGGGTTAATGTTACATTTACAGATATTATTCATGTTAGATTTAGGGTTAGGGTTAGGTTCAATGTTGGTGTTAGTGTTAGGGTTAAGGTTAGTGTTAGGGTTAGAGTTAGTGTTAGGTTAGGATTAAGGGTAGTATTAATGTTAGGTTTAGGGTTAGTGTTAGTGTTAGTGATTGCATTAGGATTAATTCTAGGGTTAGATTTGGTTTGAGTTAGGGTTAGTGTTATGGTTAGGGTTAGGTTTTTGTTAGGGTTAATGTTAGGATTGAGGTTAGGTTTAAAATTAGGGTTAGGGTTAGGGTTAGTGTTATATTTAGGGTTAGGTTTAAGGATGGGATTAGTGTTAGGGTAAGCATTAGAGTTATATTTAGGGTTAGTGTTAGGGTTAGCATTAGGCTTAGGGTTAGGTTTTCTTTTAGGTTAGTGTTAAGGTTAGGGTTAGTGTTAGTGTTAGGTTTGTGATTAGAGATAGTGTTGGTGTTAGCGTTAGGTTTATTGTTAGGTTTAGGTTTATTGTTTAGCTTAGGGTAAGGTTTAGGGTTAGGTAATGTTTACGGTTAGGTTTACTTTTATGTTTAGGGTTAGGGTTAGTGTTAGGTTTACAGATATTATTCGTGTTATATTTAGGGTTAGGGTTAGGTTTAATATTTGTTTTAGGATTAGGGGTAAGGTTAGTGTTGGGGTTAGAGTTAGTGTTAGATTAGGATTATGGGTTGTATTTGTGTTAGTTTTATGTTTAGTGTTCGTGTTAGGGTTTTCATTAGGATTGGTTTTAGGGTTAGTTTTAGGGTTAGATTAGGCTTGAGTTAGGGTTAGGGTTAGGGTTAGGGTTAGGGTTTGTGTTAGGGTTAGTGTTAGGATTGTAGTTTGGTTAAAAATTAGGGTTAGGTTTAGGGTTAGTGTTATATTTAGGGTTAGGTTTAAGGATGGGATTAGTGGTAGGGTAAACTTTAGAGGTAGGTTTAGGGTTAGTGGTAGTGTTAGCATTAGGCTTAGGGTTAGGGTTTCTTTTAGGTTTAGTGTTAAGGTTAGGGTTAGTGTTAGTGTGAGGTTTATTATTAGAGATAGGATTGGTGTTAGCCTTAGGTTTATTGTTAGGTTTACGGTTAGATTTATTGTTTGGCTTAGGGTAAGGTTTAGGGTTAGGTAAGGTTTATAGTTAGGTTTAATTTTACGTTTAGGTTTAGGGTTAGTGTTAGGGTTAGTGTTTGTGTTAAAGTTAGGGTTAGGGTTAGTGATAGGCTTAGTGTTAGGGTTTGTGTGATGTTTAGGGTTAGTGTTTTTGTTAGGGTTACATTTAGAATTAGGGTTAGTGTTAGGATTAGTGTTAGGGATAGTGTTAGGGTTAAGGTTAGGTTTAGTGTTAGGTTTAGGGTTAGGGTTTGTCTTAGGGATAAGGTGGGCATTAGTGTTATTGTAATGGTTATGGTTAGATTTAAGGTTAGTGTTAGGATTAGTGTTAGAGTTCTGGTTTACATTAGGGTTAGTGTTAGGGTTAGGGTTAGTATTAGGGTTAGATTTAGAGTTAGGGTTAGTGTTAGGTTTAGGATTAGTGTTATTGATTGGGTTAGGGTTAGGGTTAGTGATACATTTAAGGTTAGTGTTAGGGATAGGATTCCAGTTCATCTTAGGGTAGGGTTAGGCTTAGTGTTAGGGTTAGTTTTAGGGTTAGCATTTGTGTTATGTTTATAGTTAGGGTTAAGTTTAGGGTTAGTGTTAGGTTCAGAAATGGTTTTAGGGTAAGTGTTAGTGTTAGGGTTAGGTCTTGGTTTAGTGTAACAAATAGGGATAGGGTTAAGCTTAGGGTTATTTTAGACTTATGGTTATTCTTAGGGTTAGTGTTATGGTGAGGGTTAAGATTTGGGTTATGTTAAGTGTTAGGGTTAGTTTAAGATTTAGGTTTAGTGTTAGAGTTAGGGTTAGATTTAGAGTTAGATTTAGTGTTAGGGTTCATGTTAGGCTAAGGTTTAGGATTAGTGTTAGGTTAAGTGTTAGGTTTAGTTTAAGTGTTAGGTTTAGTGTTAGGATTAGGGTTAGTTTTAGGGAAAGTGTTAGGTTTAGGTTAGGGTTAGGCATTGAGTCAGAGTTAGGATTAGGTTTAGGGTTAGTATTTTGGATAGGATTAGGTTTAGAATTTATTTTAAGTTAGGGTTAGTGTAAGTGTTAGAGTTACAGTTAGGGTTACTGTTAGTGTTAGGCTTAGGTTTAGGGCTAGGGTTAGGGTTAGGCTTATGTTTAGAGTTACATCTACATTTGAGTCAGTGATAGGTTTTGGATTAGTGTTAGGGTTAATGTTAGGATTAGGGTTAAGGTTAAGATTATGGTTAATTTTAGGTTTTTGGTTAGTTTTAGGGTTAGTTCATGGTTAGGGTTACGATTAGGTTAAGTTTAGAATTATGGTTTGGTTTAGGGTTTGTCTGCAGTGTATGGTTAGTGTAAGGGTTAGGGTTAGGGCATGGTTAGGGTTAGGATTAGTGTTATGTTTAGGTTTAGTTTTTGTGTTAGGGTTATTGTTAGGTTAGCATTGGGATTACGGTTAGGATTAGCATTAGGGTTAGGGTTAGTGTTAGCGTTAAGGTTGTGGTTAGGGTTGGTGTTAGGGTTTCAGTTAAGTTTAGGTTTAGTTTTAGGTTTGGGTTCGGTTAAGGGTTATTGTTATGGTTAATATTAGGTTTACTTTTAGGGTTAGGGTTAGTTTTTGCCTTAGGTTTAGGATTAGTGTTAGGGTTAGTGCTAAGTTTATGGTTAGGGTTGGGGTTCTGTTTATGGTTAGGGTTAAGGTTAGTTTTAGAGTTGGTTTATGGTTAGGTTTAGGGTTAGAGTAAGTGTTAGGTTAGGTTTAGAGGTAGGATAAGGTTTAGTGTTAGTGTTAGTGTTAGTTTTAGTTTTCATTAGAGTTATTGTTAGGGTTAGGGTTAGGGTTTGGCTAGGGTTAGTGTTAGTGTTAGGTTTAGGGTTTCTTAGGGTTAGTGTTAGGGTAAGGATTAGAATTATGCTTAGTGTTAGTGTTAGGGTAGGGTTAAGTTTCATGTTAGGGTGAGGATTAGGGTTAGTTATTGGGATAGTGTTAGTGTTAGAGTTAGGGGTAGGTTTATCAATAGACTTAGGGATAGCGATAGGTTTATGGTTAGTGTTCAGGTTAGGGTGAGGGTAAGTGTTATATTTTGATTAATGTTTAGGGATAGGGTTAGAGTTAGGGTTAGCCTTAAGATTACATTTAGGTTTTGTGTTAGGGTTAGCATTATGGTTAGGTTTAGGGTTAGTTTGAGTGATAATGTTAGGATTAGGTTTAGTGTTAGGGTTTTGTTTATGGTTAGGATTATGTTCAATGTTAGGGTTAGTGTTATGGTTAGGCTTAGTGTTAGTGTTAGTGTTGGGGTAAGATTTAGGGTTAGGTTAAAGTTAGGGTTAGGTTTAGTGTTAGGTTTAGGTTTATGATTAGGGTTAGTGTTAGAGATAGTGTTAGGGTTTTGGTTAATGTTAGTGTTAGGATTAAAATTAGTGTTAGGGTTTTTGTTATGGCTAGGGTTATTTTTATGTTTAGGGTTAACATTAGGATTAGTTTTAGGTTTGGATTAGTGTTAGGGTTAGTGTTGGGGTTAGGTTTAGTTTAGGATTAGTATTAGGGTTAGAATAAAAGTTGGTATTAGGGTTATGGTTAGTGTTAGATTTAGGATTACCTTTAGAATTAGATTTAGTGTTAGGGTTAGGCTTTGCTTTAGGGTTAGTGTTAAATTTTCTGCTAAGGTTAGAGTGATGGTTATGGTTAGTGTTAGTATTAGGGTTAGTGTTAGGTTTATGGTTAGTGTTAGGTTTAGAATTAGTGTTAGGTATAGGGTTAGGGTTAGCGTTAGTATTATGGTTAAATTTAAGGTTCGTCATAGTGTTAGGGTTAGAGTTAGAGTTAGGATTAATGTTAGGGTTAAGGTTCGGGTAAGTGTTAGGGTTAGGGTTAGGTTTAGGTATAGTGTTAGGGTTACAAATATGTTTAAGGTTAGTTTTATGGTTAGTGATAAATTTCCGGTTAGTGTTATGGTTACGGTTAGGGTTAGTGTTAGGGTTTGTGTTAGGTTTAGTGTCAGAGTACAGGTTAGAGTTAGGGTTAGTGTTAGGAATATGGTTAGAGTTTGATTTAGGTTACGGTTTTAGTTAGGGTTAGGGCTAGGTTTATGATTAGGGTTAGGTTTTGTGAGAGGGTTAGTGGTAGAGTTTAACTTTTTCTTAGAGTTAGTTTTAGGAGTATTGTTAGGATTAGGTTTATCGTTATGGTTAGTGTTAGGATTAGGGTTAGGGATAATTTTAGGGTTAAGGTTAGTGTTAGTGTTAGGGTTATGTCTATGTTTAGGGGAGGTTTTAGGGTTAGGGTTAGGGTTCATTTTAGTGTTAGGTTTAGTGTGTGTGTTAGGGTTAGGTTTAGGTTTAGGTTTGATATTAGTGTTTGAGTTAGGGTTAGAGTTAGGATTAAGGATAGTGTTAGGGTTAATGATAGGTTTAGAGTTAGTTTTAGTGTTAGGATTATGGCTAGTATTATGGTTAGGGTTAGGGTTAGGTTTAGGTTTAGTGTTAGTGTTAGTTTTAGGGTTATGGTTAGTATAATCCTAAGATTTAGAGATAGGTTAAGTTTAGTATTAGTGTTGGGGTTAAGTTTAGGATTAGGGTTAGTTTTAAAGTTAGGGTTGGATTTAGGTTTAGGTTTAGTGTTATGGTTAGGATTAGTTTTTTTTTTTTTTTTTTTTTTTTTTTTTTTAAAGTAAGGGTTAGGGTTTACGTTAAGGTTAGGGTTAAGGTTAGTGTTAGGGTTATAGATAGGATTAGGGTTAGATTTAGGGTTTTGGTTATGGTTAGATTTATTGTTAGCATTAGGGTTATGGTTAGTGTTAGTGTTAATGTTTGCATTAGAAATATTGTTAGTGTTAGTTTTAGGGTTACAGTAAGGTTTGGGTTAGAGATAGTGTTAGGGCAAGGGTTTTTGTTAGGGTTAGTGTTAGGGTTATGGTTAGGTTTAAAATTAGAGTTAGTTTTAGGGTTAGAGATATATTTAGGGTTAGGTTAAGGATATGGCAAATCTTAGGGTTAGCATTAGGGTTAGGTTTAGGGTTAGAGTTAGGGTTAGCATTAAGTTTAAGGTTCGGGTTAGTTTTAGGTTTAGTGTTACGTTTAGGGTTAGTGTTAGTGTCAGGGTTAGAGTTAGGGTTAAAATTAGCAATAGGGTTATTTTTAGGTTTAGTGTTAGTTTTAGGGTTAGGAGTACCTGTAGGATTAGTTTTAGGGTTAGGGTTAGTGTTACCAGAACTGTTAGATTTATTGTTAGGGTTAAGTTTAGGTTTAGTGTTAGTGTTAAGGTTTGTGTTAGGGTTAGATTTAGGGTTAGTGTTAAGGTTTGTGTTAGGGTTAGATTTAGGGTTAGTGTTAGGGTTAGTGTTAGGGTTTGTGTCAGGTTTAGGATTAAGGTAAGTTTTTTGGCTTAGGGTTAAGTTAAGTTTTAGGTTCAGGATAAGAATTTGGGTTAGAGTTAGGTTTATGGTTAAATTACCATTAGGGTTAGTGTTAGTGTAATGCTTATGGTTACTTTATTTTAAGTTTAGGTTTAGTGTAATGGTTTGTGTTAGGGTTAGATTTAGAATTAGGTTTAGGGTTAGTGTTAAGGTGTGTGTTAGGTTTAGGATTAAGGTAATTTTTGGGTTTAGGGTTAAGTTTTAGATTTAGGGTTAGAATTTGGGTTAGGATTATGTTGTGGTAAAATTAGCATTAGGGTTAGTGTTAGGGTTAGGTTTAGGGTTAGGGTTAGTGTTAGGGTTATTGTTAGTGTTAGGTTTAGGATTACGATTCATCTTAGGGTTAGGGTTAGTGTTAGATTTAGGGATAAGTTAAGTGTTAGTTTTAGAGTTAGAATTAGGGATATTGTTAGGGTTAGGGATATTTTTAAGGTTAGTATTAGAATTATGATTAGGGTTAGTGTTGGTGTTAATGTTAGGGTTAGGGTTAGGGTTTGGGTTAGTGTTAGGGTTTGGGACATATTTATGGTAAGAATTAGTGTTAGGGCTAGTGTTAGGGATAGGGCGAGTGTAAGGGTTAGGCTTAGGTTTAGGATTAGAGTTAGAGTTAGGGTTTGCATTAGAGTTATGGTTATGGTTAGTGTTAGAGTTAGTGTTAGGTTTAGGTTTAGGGTTAGGGTTAGGGTTAGGGTTAGGTTTAAGTTTAGAATTATATTTAGGACAGTGTTAAAGTTAGGGTTAGGTTTAGGTTGAGTTCTAGGTTTAAGGTTAGTGTTAGAGTTAGATTTAGAGATAGGGTTTAGATTTGTGTTAGGGTGAGGGTTAGGGTTAAGTTTAGTGTTATGGTAAGTGTTAGGATTAGGTTTAATGTTGGGTTAGTCTTAGATTTAATGTAACAGGTATGGTTAGGTTTAGTTGTAGTTCTAGGTTTAGTTTTAGGGTTAGTTTTTAGGTTAGAGTTAGTTTTAAGCTTAGGGTTAATGTTAATGATTAAATTTAGTTTTTGTTTCAGGTTTAGATTTACAATAAGGTACAGGGTTAGAGTTAGTTTTAGGGATTGGATTAGGGTTAGAGTTAATTTTAATTTTAGTGTTATGTTCACCGGTTA